>NC_088866.1:23981382-24083208 GCF_032884065.1 Artemia franciscana
ACTAGTGTTTGTGGAACCATGCTAAAAAGTCTGCTGAACTTCCGTCGATCTATTTATGCGACGTATTTTTAAATTAATAATAAAATACTAATAAATACCTTGTTTTTTAATACCAGGCTATCTAATTCTAAGAACCAAATCTAGACTGACAGGGAAATCCAGTTTCTACTATTATTACTACTATAAACTCACTGCAGCACCAAGCCACCCGTGGCCAACACAGTTGCACAAGCTCCTCCTGTATCCCAACCTATTCAAGTTTCTTTCTTTACACCCTCCCTATAAGTTCCTATTCTTCTTAAATCTTTCCTTACAACATCCGCCCACCCCATTTGGGCAAAAACCTGGTTTTCGTCTGGCTCTAGACGGCTGTCCGGAAAGAACCATCTTTGGCAATCTGTCATCCTTCATTCATGGAACATATCCTAGCCATCTCATCTTTTCTCGCATTATAACCCTAAAAAGCTTGATTGTAACGTATTTTTTTGTATAGCTTACAGTGTGAGATACGGTCAGTCGCATGCCATACAGTCAGTCAGATACCCAAAACAATTTTTGGCAATTCCTCTGGAAAACACCTAGCAAATCCTCCTCTATTTTCGTGGTGCCCACGCTTCAGAGCTGAGAGTTCAGAGCTTTATCCACCATTAAATATAAAACAAAAATGCAATACTCTTATTCCCCCTCGAAAGGCTCCATGGCCAGGGATACAAGGGGGGTACAAAAAATATACAATATAAGCAAGAACCAAAATAAGAACAATAACCAAATAACATGTAAGATGAAGAGGATAACATAATTGATGCGTTGTAGTCAAAGCGTAGAGAGGACAACCATACACCATAAACAAACACTCAGGGACCATCAACTACTCAGAATATAAGGAAAAAGAAAAAAAACACAAAAACAACATGCTATTCTGTTCGATTATTTAATAAATGTTCCTTGAGAATCCTTTAAAAGTCCCAAACGAGTAGATTCTCTGTACTTAAAAAGGTAGTGAATTCCAAACCTTTTGACAAGCAATGAGGGGATTGAAATCTGATCAAATAGTAGGGTTGGGCGAAATACAGATATTGTATGAAGAATGAAGGCTATATGGAGCTGAATCAGAAATAAACACAGGAGTTTTCTGAAGATATTTTGGAAAATTGCCGTGAAGCTGATGAAAGACAAAGGTGTTGGTGAGGTACGGTTGGTATCCATAACCAGACGCCGTGCTTTGTTATACATGACAGAAAGTAGCAGAAGTGTAGACGGAAAAATAGACATCCATATAACGGGGGAATAAGAAACATAATTATGGTAATTATGGTTATATGGTTTCCAAATGAAAGGTTCTCATCAAGCAGGATACCAAGAAACCGGACCACCCGACTCTCCGACTTACACAAGGAGCCTTGTGACACCTGAAGGTGTGTAAGCTGAGGGAAAACTATACCAATTCGAGGAAAAGTAAGAAAATGTGACTTGCCAACATTCAAGGCCATGTTATTCGCATTAAACCATGAAACAACTCTATTTCTTGAAAACATGGTTAGACTTGATGTCACATTCCGTCCTCCCAAGGGTCCCAAGGATGCTGTCATCAGCAAAAGTAACTAAAAATCTTCATTAGAAGTAGTATTGGAACACAATTGAGCATCAGGATGACACAGCTTGCAGCATGCCGGAGGCCCGTTATTTTTTGCCACCAAAATTAGATCATTTACATGAATCAGGAATAGAATGGGGCTAAGAACAGATCCCTGAGGGACGCCATAACATATTTCAAAAGGGCTCTGGAAAGCGGTAGTATACGATAGTTTTCAAAGAAGAACCCGATGAGTCAAGGAATCAAAAGCTTTACAAGGCAGTCAAAAATAAAGCTGCCGGGATATGACCAGAATCTATTACCGAATGAATGAAATTCAAGAAAGTTGCGCAAGCATGCTCTGTAAAGTGATTCGCTTTGAAGTGGTTCATTGACTTATCTTCCTATTCTTCCAATATTGTTTTAACTTTGGAAAATCGCCCTAGACCTTTGCTTTTCTAGTTTTAACGTCTTCACTGCACCCACCTTCTTTACTAGTAATACTACCTAGGTATTATTATCTTCTCATAACCCAGAATCACCTCTTCGCCTTCATTTGATCCTTTTCTTAGTGACTTGGTCTTATTGAAATTAATTTTCAAATCTATCTGCACCCTGAACTTTGAAAACCTCTAATAGTTCATTTATTTCGTTAAAATTTTCATCTAAGATGCTCAAACCATCAGCATAATCTAAGTCAATGAGAGTTTTGGTATCCCAATTGATTCCGTGCTCTCCAATTGCCTTTGTTGTGTTCCTAATTGTGCATAGTTTAACGGGTATACCGTTCTGTACCCATACAGATTGGTATAGAACGCAATCCAGCTTAACTCCTGATTTACTGAAGTAGTTGGTGGTAAAGCATCTGTAAGTAAGGAGTGACACGGCTCAATAGTAACCGAAACTAAAAAAAAAAAAACAGAACACGGAGTAAGCTCTAAAAAAAACTCTTGAGAATATAAAAAACAAAGTAAATAAATTCTATATCACCTAATTTCGTGTTTCCTACCCCTCGAGTGTGAGTGTCTGCAACTACTAAGAAGTCCAGTTCGAAGCGTCTAAATTTGTCAGTCAAAATGTCAATACGATAGTTGTTTTTTAATGTCGTGACATTCCAAGTTGCAATTTTCATATTTTTAAATCATAGAAATTATTATGGCATCAGGAACAGCCATGATCCCAGAACCAGTACATAATGTTAACTAACTCATCTTCTCAAATCTACATGAAGCGCTTAAGCCGGCATAGAACCAGGCTGCAAGAAGTCACTGGGACTTCCAGTTGAAAAGAGGCTTTGTGCAATATTGGGCCCATTTTTGGTCAACATGGTTTGTCACACTTGTTCATGCTCTAAGTAAAAATCCTGCACAGAAAATCTCAAGCCTATTACCACCGACTCATTGTGTATTAATGCCTACAAATATTATGCTACTACTGATAAGCAAACTCTCTTTTTCTTTATAATCAAAATACTGGAATGTATGAGTTAGTGTTAAGCCATTTGGATGTCCATAGTCCATATTCTGCAACTAATAGATGGTAGAGTGATCATACTGTATTAATATTATATCTGAAATCATTTCTGTAATAGGAGCAGATCTATTTTGTGTTCTGTAAAAAAAAATTTACCCTTGGATGGTTCATGCTCTTAGTGCCTCTACAGGCACCCTGGGCAAAAAGAAGAAGTCGTCAATCTTCCCAATGGTTCGCTGCTGCCAGAATGTCTTCCCAAGTAGGTTGAATTGACCTGTGAAGGCTACGAAGATCAGCGGGTACTATCGTCAATGGGTGTTTCTGGGTGTAACTCTGCAGTGTGAACTTGCTGGTTGCCAATGGAATGCTGCATTGGGTTGTTGGAGATTGTTCGTACGTAGTCTGTAGCTAAGCTATCCCCATCTTCAATCTCTTATGACGTCTGTCACAAGAGGATTGACCGTCTGGCTTAGAACTGCACTACTTTTATGTGAATCTCATTAAACAAAGAGATGAATGACATGAATGTAGAAGTAACACTGGAAAACAATCAGTTAAATTTTTTCTGCTGAATTGAAGCGGACCGCAACTATTTTACACCCTGGGAGACTCTTTTATCGGTATTTTGAACTTTTCATTACATAAACTAAAAGTTATTAGCTAAAAGTAAAAATGACTAGCACTAGAAGCCACTAGTGTGACTGAAAATGTACGTAAGGATTTTACTCGGAAACACTAGAGGGACAAAGTGAACACTCATTTTTTATAATTTTATTAAAAGTATTTTTAATTGATTAATTTTTAGTTACTGTGATCAGTAGTAGATGACAGTTTTGACGTTCGACAATCCGACATTGAAATTTTTCATGGCCCTCTCCAAGATGTCGAAATTCTCCTGACTTGTCTCTTGATGTTTCTTTTCAGCCTGTCCAATGTAACTAGCTTTTCTTCATACATTTTCTCCTTCAGGTAGCCCCAGAAAAAGGACTAGCGGGCTAAGACCATGGAGAATTGAGTGGCCATGGAATGTTAGTCGTTCCGAGATTAATCGGTTGCATTGAAAATGGTATCTTACTGACTGGTGTTTGTACAGATTTACCAGAAATAACTACTTACTGTAACATTCGTTTGGGCGACTTGCAGAACAGTAGTTACGACAGGTCCCTGTCTGAGCACGTCTTGAGCACGTCTTGTGAACTTAAAGCCATATTGACCTTTATTATTTTAACCACATGACCTTTTCCTCCAAGCATACGATCATATAACGATAGGGAATTTTCTTCCCAGAATATTTGCATCGAAATTGTCTCTGAGCAAAAGTCGGTGATTTTGTTGCAAAATTACCATCCCACAATTTTTGTCATCTCTTTCACTGAAAAATGGTCATCGAAATACCACCAAAATGTGACATGAATGAAGAATGTCGAAATGTGACATTAATAGGATAGGCCACCAAATCGCCTCTCTTCCGCCGAAAAATGCTTGAAATGATCCTCTTTTAGAAACTCACCTAAAAAAGAAAAAGAAACAATTAATTTTCTAGCAATCATTATTCTTCAATTTTGTCCCTCTTTTGTGCCCCAGCCTGTAGTTAAAAAACCCTATATAAATGGCTATACCAAATTGGACCTAAAAAAACTCTTTTTCAGGATAAATGACTGGTGTATTTACTTCGCTTTTGCTTAAAATTCGACGCATCCAATTTTTGCTAGTCGTGGCTTGAGAAATATTCAGCAAAAGGATGTTGAAAATCCTTTATGCCAAAGTCGAATTCTATAAGTTTTCTTTTAAGTATTGGTTTTAATTTTAGGGCTAGCAAGCTTTAAAGAGAATAGGGATCCAAAAATGGAGCTTTTAAATAACGCTATGATTATTTAGTTAGAAAGTCCTTAATTACACTCCACATGGTTGATTTTGGGAAAATTTGAAAGCGTTAGGATCTTTTATTTGAGCTCTCTTTGAAGTTTTCTTAGTCTGTTTTCCGAAACTTTTCTACGCCGACAAATAAGTGTTGACTTCTAAAGACTGTTGACTGTTCCAAGAATTTTTGTAAATGGATTTGAGCTATGAAAAGAATGTCTCTGCTTTTACCAAATAAAAGAATATAAAATTGAATTAAATATAGCTGAGTCAGGCAATGTAAAAGTGAAAAAATTTGCATACGGTGAGTTGTAGGCTTAGACAATCTCACAAATTCAAATGCTCAAAATTGTAAATTAGTTACCTTAAGAGGATTCCATTACCTTAAATTTTATTTTGTGATCCCCAACGTCGGATGACTGTTTCAAGGACAAAGGGTCAATTAGTGAATTCTCCAAGGGATTAGTGATCATTGAAACCTATTGAAAACTTATGCTTTGGCAATTAAATTTGATTGAAAAGACAAAGGGTTTTCAATCGAGGGAAACGAATTATCGTTGATCTACGTTTATCAAGCCAAATTGTCATAGCTTTACTTTTAATTTCTATATCACAAACATAATGTTGAAATCAACAAATGCGTAAAATACCGGAGCAAGCAAATAAAGGGCCCTGTGTTGAAACCTCTTATCTAAAATTAAAAAAAACCTCCAAATTTACACTTATTTTTTGCTATAATACAATAATGCATAAATATGTCTTCAGATAAGTCTTTGGTGTGAAATTAATCACTTTTAGAAATAATTAATAATTACTACGGTTATTGATACTTTATGATTTATTATTTTACAAATTCAACGTTTTATTTCTTTTCTTTTTGGTACGACATTAATTTTATTTGATGTTTAACTTTGACAAAATGTTGTTGCATTAATTCAGGAAATGTTTGATTCTATAATAGAGCCTCGAGTAGGATTTATCACAAGTGCACTCGTAGGGTCAGACAAAGGCCCAAAAACGGTGAAATTTTTAGAACTACCAGGACAGAGACATTTTAAAAGAAATAATAAAACAAGTTTTAAAAAGGCCCAAAACTGGGAGCACTAATTCAAATGTCAAACATGAAAACTAAGCTTATTTTTTACGAAAAATTAAACCATACGAAATTAGAAAAGTCCTTAGCGTAAAGAAAATTACTTTTAGATATATTTAAATTTACTATAATTTACAAATCATTTATTATATCTTTAGAAGCCATTTTGAAAACTCTACTGTCAACATGGTAGTACCAAATGGAAAACAATAAATACGCAATAAAAATAGTGTCTAAGCTGAATGTCACTATTTCCTGGATATGCCTAAAGCAGCATTATGTTGGGCAATTCAATTCAATCAATTTTCAAATTTAGCAATTGCTCAATTCCGAATTAGAATTTTGAGGTGCCATTTAGTACGAGCAAAGTGTATGCAAGGGGCCGGATAATGCTTTATCATGTTGGACATTATTAAAGATGGAAGTTTTTAAGCGTTTGTGTTTTTGTTTTGTTATTTCCTTTTCTTTTATTGTTTTATATATTTAATTTATTTTTTTCTCGTTGATAAGGGCTTCGAAAATCGAAGCTAAAATATTCGAACTTGTTATTAGTGAAAAAAACACACTTTTTGTTATTTTCCACTATCTTATTTGAAATATTATACCCGCATTTCTATTATATCCCGCGTTTTTCATTTCGTTTTAGTTCATATAAAGAAAATTTAATCAAATAATTTTCCTTTCCTAAGCTGCTACTAATTTTTCCGAACTTGTGCCATCCTTTTTCTGAATAAATCTCTGCGCATGTACAAGAAGACAACAGCATTTTCATAGAAAATGTATTGGGAAAGAGATGGATTCTCTACTCCTAATGCACTACCTGATCAAAAAGGAACATTAAAATTTGGGTCCCAAAATAATAAAAAGTTTTGGTCTAACAAAGAGAAAAATATTGTCAAAACTAGCATGAAGTTTTGAATTTACTCTTAGAACATCAAGAATTTTTTTTCCGTTCTAAAGTAGGTTATGTAGTCTCTTGGTCTGACCCATCGAATATCACTAATATCGCTGATCCCTAATAAAGGGCTGGAATTGGAGAAGCATGTTTGTGATATATAAAACTCAAGACTAAAGATGATTGATAATTGCAGCATTTCTCAGTAGTCCAAGCTGAAAATTTGAATTTGGAATCTGAAGAAATAAAAATTTCACAAAAACTTAAATTAAAAACACAATAATCTCGAGCTGGGTTTCGCTCTTTGAATATGAAAGCCTTTGTTGTTTATTTACGTCCTTTTTCAAGTAAGAACGCTAGCAACTCATATCAAAGGCGAAGGGAGAATTCTTTCCCCGGGAAATGTAGATCATCATTTGTGTCTTATTTATTCCCAGAAAAAGAAAAAATGCTTAAGCTGCAAAAGATCTAATATATTTGTATGATGAATAAAATGATCAAAGTACAAAATAATTGTTCATTTACATTGAGCCAGGCACATAACCCTTTAATAAATCCAAACATTAAAAAAAAAATTGAATAACGTAAGAATATTTATTAAAGCTGTTTCAATTTTTCATTTTCTTGGAGAAGGGCCATGAGGTAGTTGATGGCTTTGGCAACAAATCTTTTAGATGGCCTTGTATGTCAAGACGGTGGGTTGAAACATTCTTGGGGCTGAGACTGGAAGGGGACCCAATGTATGATTTTTTTTTGTTGGAAGTTTATGTTGCTAGTTTCATTGTTTTTGTTTCTTTTAAGTCACCAATATTTCAATAATTCCTATTTTTCATTATTTTGCAGAATTAAAAAAAGTGAAACATTTTGTAAAAATGTTTTGAAATTTTATGTTTTTTTTATCCCGAAATAAAATGCCAGATAGCGGCTGAGGGAAAATGTGGGAATTCTTCATTTACATTCTTCATTTGCTTTAATACCTTGTTGCATAAAAGTGATATTACTGCCCAGCACTTCCCAATTGAAATGTGTGCTTGAATTCCATTGGCTTATTTTTTTGACGTCTTTTTCTGCGCTAATTACATTGTTTTCTAAGTTAAAGTCAGAAAAATAAGCCGTAATAACTACACCTTGAAATGTCAAATTTTGAGACATAAAAAATAACAAAAAGTATTTTTGACGAATTGTTGACATTTTGTATAAGAAAAATCTCTGTTTTTCAATGGTATTACCATAGAAAAAGGATTTTAAAAAACAAGCAGAGAGTGAAACAAAGAATGCTTGCACGTACCGTATATGGCTATCCTCCTTAATGTATCGATTATTGACGTTTGTTACTTTTTGACAGAAAGTGCGTATCGGTTTGAGACAGGGGATTTGGCTTCAAAAAACATTCTCAACAAGTTTTTCTTAGATAATTATAGTTTTAAGTTCTGTGTAGAATAATGACAAATATCATGTTTTGAACAAACCTGGCATAGATTCAGAAACAGGCTTTTTGGGGTACTTGATGGTACTTGATAGGAGGGCGGGGTCCAAATTTGTGAATAAACTAACCATTATTGGACCAATAATAGTAGGGTTTATGTTTTTGAAAAGTTTTTCAATAATAACAAGCAGCTTTGGGGAAAACAAACATAAAAAAAATGATGAATGTGGTAATATTTTTAGTTAGATCTATAAGTTTCTTTTCATTTGAGTAATAAAAGATGATTTTGATTTTTAACAATCTTTGTTCTGTAATTTTAATTATTTTAGAATGTTTGAATGATAGTTTTTTCATCCATATCGTTTAATATCCTAACTTTAACAAAAGAAAAAACTCTGTTTATGTCATCATTCATGTCAAAAGTTCAATTTTGACCTTTATCTTCCTAAATCTGTTCTTACAATGTTTCATAAAAATAAATTAATCCCTGTTCGGAGAGTGTTTCCCGATTTTATGTGTACGAGGCGGTGAGTCCACGAGAGATGGAACTGTCCCACAATGGAGCTAGGAGGACATACACGGTGAATGTTTGTCCAGCGTGGTTTAGAAATGGCTGCATAGATGGTGCTCTGATATCCACAGTAAATGGTGGAGATTAGAGAATCCTTCTTTCGTTTTTCATTTGAACTTTGGGAACATGATAAAACGAATAATTAATGTTCGAGAAGAAAGTTTTAACAATACTCTTCTCTTTGTTGGATCAAAACTTTTTATTATTTCGGGACCCAAATTTTAATGTTCCTTTTTGATCAGGTATTGCATCAGGAGTAAAGAATCCATCTCTTTTCCAATACATCATCTATGAAAATGCTGTTGTCTTCTTGTACATGCGCAGAGATTTATTCAGAAAAAGGATGGCACAAGTTCGAAAAAGTTAGTAGCAGCTTAGGAAAGGAAAATTACTTAATTAAATTTTCTTTATATGAACTAAAACGAAATTAAAAACACGGGATATAATAGAAAAGCGGGTATAAAATTTCAAATAAGATAGTGGAGAATAACAATTTTTTTCTTTTTCACTAATAACAAGTCCAAATATTTTAGCTTCAATTTCTGAAGCCTTTATCAACGAGAAAAAAATTAATTAAATAAATTAAACAATAAGAGAAAAGGAAATAACAAAACAAAAATACAAACGATTAAAAACTTCCATCTTGCAATGTCCAACATGATTAAGCATTATCCGGCCCCTTGCATAAAATTTACTCATACTAAACGGTACATCAAAATTCTAATATGGAATTAAGCACTTGCTAAATTTGAACATTGATTGAATTGAATTGCCCAACATAATGCTGCTTTAGGCATACCCAGGAAATACTGACATCCAGCTTTGACACCATTTTTATTGGGTATTCATTGTTTTCCATTTGGTACTACCATGTTGACAGTAGAGTTTGTAAAATGGCTTCTAAAGATTTAATAAATGATTTATAAATTATAGTAAATTTAAATATATCTAAAAGTAATTTTTTCCACGCTAAAGACTTCTCTAATTTTGTATGGTTTCATTTTTTCGTAAAAAATAAGTTTAGTTTTCATGTTTGATATTTGAATTAGTGCTTCCAGTTTTGGGCCTTTTTGACTTGTTTTTTATTTCTTTTAAAATGCCTCTGTCCTGGTAGCTCTAAAAATTTCACCGTTTTTGGGCCTCAGTCTTACCCTATGAGTGCGCTTGTGATAAATCGTACTCGAGGCTCTATTATAGAATTAAACATTTCCTGAATTAATGCAACAACATATTGTAAAAGTTAAACACTAAAGAAAATTAATGTCGTACAGAAAAGAAAAGAAATAAAACGTTGAATTTGTAAAAAAAAAAAAATCATAAAGTATCAATAATCGTAGTAATTATTAATTATTTCTAAAAGTGATTATTTTCACACCAAAGACTTATCTGAGGATTGCTCTGGTATTTTATGCATATTTTGATTACAACATTATGCTTGTGATATAGAAATGAAAAGTAAAGTTATGACAATTTGGCTTGATAAACCTAGATCAACAATAATTCGTTTCCCTGTTCGTTTTCACTAGATTCAGTGAACAGTTGCTTTCTTATCCACAATTTGCCCCTTGCCCTACTTTGACTGCAGTCGGCTTGCCCTACAAGTTGGAAGTAAATATTAAATCAACTCTACAGATATCGGAAGAAAGTTGTTGATCGACATACAATAAGGGCTATTTCCACTTTTTTGTCATCTTCTTTCAGATAAAAAAACAAATGAGGACAAAAATTAATTTTAAATGTTTATATCGAATTTAATTTATAAAGTACTCAAATTAATTTGTTGTATTTTTGAAATTAGGTAAAACAAAATGTCTGATTAGCAATATTTTTGACAAATTTACTAGCAAATGAATAAGTATCTATTAATATTTTTTCTCAAAGCATCTTTCTCTTTGAACTTTGGCACTCGTCTGTTTTGACTGCAACAGGCATTCCCTAAAAATTTGAAGTGCATTGGAAATTAGCTGTATAGCTATCAGAAGAAAGATACTGGTAGAAATACAATAAGGACTTCTTCCTCTTTTTCTGTCACCTCTGTCAGATTCGAAAATAGACTAGAACTAAAATTCATTTCAAATTTTCATATCAAATTTAGTTTTAAAAGTATTTAATTAATTTAGTAAATTTTCTGAAATTCGATAAAGAAAATTCCTTGATTAACAATATTTTTCGTAGATTTTTTATTTCCCAACACATCTTTCTTCGGATGGAACAGACCTCCGCAAAAAATATAAGAGTATTAGAAATTAAATATACAGCTATCAAAAAGAAGGATTTTGCCAGAAATATAACAAGGGTTATTTCAAACTTCTTTCTGTAATACGCTTAATGAAGTTCCCACTCGCTTCCTCAGTTTTTTTTATTAGTGATCCTTAAGGGAATAATTGAAATTCGTATGTCCATTCTTTTTTGCAAAATTTAATTTCCTAGAAGAATGTGCCGAAATGGGATCTGCATTGGAAGCATTCTTAAAATGGAAAGCCAAAAAAAAATGATGTTATCTTTATGGATGGAACTTTATTAATGAAAAATAACGTCAATGCTTATTGTAGAAATTTCTGTTGATCTAATCTCTTTTTCTTTAAAGTTCAAAGACCATCCCGGCTAAGTATGGTAATAAGAGAAAACGTCGAACAACAAAAACACGAGAACAATTCACAGGTAGAAAAACTAAAAAGAGAAAAATGTAAATATTCCGTTCATGGCGTCTACTCAGTCGTCCTCAGTATAAAAAGAAAAATAAATATAGACTTGATTCCATCAAACTAAAAACCTCCTAAACTATTGGCCATATCTTATTCTTTTTGAATTGAGAACACTTGAAAATTGGGAAAACCCATAAAATAAGTTAAATTTTTCTAAAGCCTTTTCGGAATTGGAGTTAATTCCGAAAAAGTACAACTTTTTCAAATATAATAATTACTGCCATTTTAATTTTAAGCCCCCTTTTGGGGTATTCCCCTTAGAGTTTTTCCCACTCCCCTCACTTAGTAGATTTCCAAATACAGCCTTGAGGTTATTGTCGTTGAAAATGCCTTTTTTTCTTTTTTTTCGAAAAATTACAATGTCGCCCCCCTTTTAGATTTTGAAAAATTAATTTGGCCCTCCTATCCAATTTTCAGGAATTGATGCCACTGAAGAATAGAATAGAATAGAAGAAGAATAGAGGTTTATTATTCGATACAATACAATACAAAATACAATTCAAAATGGACTTACAATACACTTATTCCCCCTCGAAAGGCTCCACGGCCAGGGACACAAGGCGGATACAAAAAAAAAATACAAGCAATAACTGCAATATAAGTAA
This sequence comes from Artemia franciscana, assembly GCF_032884065.1. Taxonomy (NCBI): domain Eukaryota; kingdom Metazoa; phylum Arthropoda; class Branchiopoda; order Anostraca; family Artemiidae; genus Artemia; species Artemia franciscana. The sequence goes on from NC_088866.1 coordinate 23,993,584, forward strand.
TATATATATATATATATATATATATATATATATATATATATATATATATATAAGGGGGGTGCAATATAAACAACAACAACAAAAAAAGAAAAACAGAGAGAACAATAGAACAAACCTGAACATAGAGAACATACCTGAGGCCTGGGAGTCAAAGCGCAGAGAAGACAACCAAACACCATGAACGGAACTCAGGGGACATCAACTCCTTAGAGATAGAAAAAAACGTTATTCTATTTGATTCTTTATTAAATGATCCTTAAGAATCCTTTTAAAAGTCCCAAGCGAGTGGCATCTCTGTACTGAAGAAGGTAGTGAATTCCAGACCTCTTGATAAGCAAAGAGGGGATTAAAATCTGATCGAATAGCAGGGGTGGGCGAAATGTATATATTATTTGAAGAACGAAGGCTATATGGAGCTAAATCAGAAATAAACATGGGAGTTTTCCGAAAAGATTTTGGAAGATTACCGTGAAGCTGATGAAAGACAAAATAAGCACAAGAGATAATGTAAATATACCATAAACCTAAGAGCGGTGTTGGTGAGGAACGAAGGGGTTTTTCTTCCTTATTCTCTTTATGTTTGAGAGAAGTAGCTACTGTAAATCTGTTTGTTTTTTTCTTATTTTTCTAATTTATCTTATATTTGTAAGTTTCTTTGTTTTTATTTGCTGTGAATTTCCCTGTTTTTATCTTCTGTTCTTTTACTTGTGTCAGAGCTAGGGGCACTATGCGGGTATAGTAATTAGGAACTTAAGTTAATGATAATTGATTTATATGAAACCGGCATGTAAAGCGACATTTGACTCTTTTTATGCCACTTGGTATTTACCAAGGGATATATAGCGATCGCAGTTTTTTACCATCATCTTGTATTGAGGCAAAAACAAAGAGTTATTCTAAATGGCTATTTAAAAAAAAAAATCCGTAAAGCCATGAAATATTTCAAAAAAGCTTTTATTTTGGAATCTTCCTTGTTGTTTGGAAGTGCTCAAAAGCAAGGGTGGTGGAAATGAATTATTTTTTATTTATTTAGAAGATGTTAATTTAGTTAATTGGAATAACTACTTATTTGGAATTTAAATGGAATAAGAATATTTATTCAATTGAAATGTTATTTTTGGAATATTTGAATGAGAAACGTTATTTTTAAAGTACTGTAAAACTTTTGGGTAAGAGCAGGGTGATTGAGGATGGGAAAGCCGTGCTCACATGCGGAATTATTTCCGTTTGTTTTAAGTATTGGTATTGCTGCTTTTATTTTTTTTAGAGTTGTTTTTTATTCCATTTACTATTAGAAAGAGAAATATTTCAGTATTAACTCCAAAAACCTTTATCAATGGGAAGCAAAAGAAAAAGCTCAAGATTAAACAAGCTAATCTATGCTAGAGAACAACGTGAAAAGATGAGAGTAAGATACAAATGCAAAATTTGTCATGTGTATTTTGTTTGAAGACAGGTAAAAAAAAAGAGTCCATTCAACTGATGTTTTCAATGTTCCTTTTTCTGTTGGCTCTCGTAACGAGCGAACTGTGGAGTTTGTTTTCACATGTAGTGAACCCTGACCATCTCTGACCTATAAGAAGAAACTTGCCAAACGATTATACCCTTTAACAAGACTCAAGCCATACTTTGAATGACTTTTCTAGTGTCCTATAATTCTCGTAGAGTCTTCCGGTTTTTACTGGTTTGTCTTCTCCAGTTTTTCGAATTAACTTTTTGCGTCAATAATTTCGACTCCTAGATTTTAAAGGGTATGATTGCAAAAATAAGCTATTTTTTTATATATTGCTTTTCACTGCTTTAGTTTTTAGGTTTTGTGAAAGTGTGGTGAATCTCACGGGCCGAAAAATGTTATTAGGGGGTCAAATATAGCCCGTGGTCTACGGATTACCCATTCCTGATCTAGGAACACATAAGGAAGAGCTAAAAATGGTCTAATAAGCTATGGGAAAGATTCCCTTTTTTTTACAAAAGCAAGTTACTAGGGTTTAGCCTACTTATTGTTAAATTGATAGAGCTCATGGGTTCGAGGGGTGTGTAATATAAGTATAAGCTTTGCAAAAAAAGGTACATAAGCTCTATTGAATTACCACAGTCGAAATAGCATCTTTTTTTCTTCTTTTTATCAGGTAAAAGGCTTTCTCAACATGCTTGCTGAGAAATTGCCATTCAAGGCGAAAGTAGTCAACTACGAAATGAGGCAAAAAGAAAAAGAGCAGAAGCAGTTGTTAGAAAAACTGAACGAGAATGAATATTCCAGAAAATTTTTCATTAGAAATAATATGCTAGGCTGCTGGGATTATGTATCACCTTATGAAGTGGAGTGGGATGGGAGATTTAGATAAGATAAAATAAACTTCTTTTTTTTTGTTTGTTGTTTTTCTAGTATTTATGAGTTTCGTTGAGTTGTGTAAAAGAAAAAAAGAGAAGTTATTTTCATAAGATATGATGTTGAAAATTTTGCTTGGATTTCACTGGTTAATTTCGATAACGTGTTTTTGTCATGCAACCATACCATGGCTACATCAGCAGCTGTAACCTAGTAAAGAGTGAATAACAGCATATATTAAACGAAAGTTTTAAAATACATTAAAAAAAATACAAAAAATATTTGCATCATAAAGTTGATAAAAGTATGATAGCCCAGTTTGGGTTTATCTATAGCTGTTAAACGAGCCGTCCTAGCGGAGTTAGCGCACTTCACCTGAAATCGTTTTTCCGTGAGTAAAAAGGTTCGAGTCTTGGCATCGCTAATTATTTGTTTGGAACGGGTGTCAGTAGTGTGACTCTGTAGCCACAGTCAGAGTCGAATCAGCTCTAAATGGGAGCCTGGAGAAATCTGTGGAAGGTGAACAGGAAGGGTGTGCGAAAGCACAAGATGGCTGGCCCCAACTCCTCACTGCATTTCATGGTTGAAGGGCCATGGAATGTAGATCAGCACCACCGATAGGAACTTTAAAGTCTAATTTCGTATCCTTTATCTTTTTAACCTTATTATATGGGTCGAATAAACAATTATTGAGGAATTTTGAAAAAAAAAATTTGAAACTCTTTGAATGTGACGTTGAATTTTAATAAAGAGTGCACCATTGAAACCATTGTTATCAAAATCACTTTTCCATGGGTAGCCAACTATTCCTAAGCATAGTAAAGCACTTGGTAAAAACGAACTGTAGGCTACCATAAATAAAAAAAGCTACTAGTGCTAGTAGCTTTTTACTCAAACTGTAAAGAACTATATTTTGATAATGTTATATGCATCAACATTATCGGTTTTATGGTGATCCCAACTTTAAAATTTGCCCGGAAAAAGTGAGGAGCATTAGAAAATGCGTCTAATCTTAGAAGGAGGGCAAAATCTCCCCCAAAAGGGAAGTTTAAATGTTTAGAATTATTTATTACGTATAAACTTGTCAAAAAAACGCAGTATTTTAGTCGCAAAAAACAAATTATTTTATTGAGTTTTAACACCTTTTTTTTCTATGCAACCGAACTCAAACTTATTTGGACTGAATTTGTTGAGTAAAAATCGAGAAAAAAGCTAAAAAATTGGCGGAACAACAAATTTTGAATGCTTTTTTTTCGTCTGGCTGTCAAAACAGCTGTGTATGATGATCTCCAAAGAAAAAAAAAATGGATTTGACATATTAAGTGATAAAATATTTGCATAAATCCTACTGAATTGTGTCATCATTATCATCATCATCATTTTTGTATACTAAATATAGTACAAACAAAAACACCCCAAAAAGAAAAAAAACGGTTCCCCACAAGTAAGCTTGTGGAGAGATCAAAAAACATTTATAAAACTACAAACTAACAACACACCCAAATTGACTCAATGAATTAAATAACGCATAAAGTATCAACTAAAAAATTGAAAAAATGGATCAAATAAATGAAAAAAAGGAGAAACAATAGGAAAAGAGATAAAGGAGGGAGAAAAACTACGGAAATACCCTCCGAGAAACTGCCTTCGCGAAGATAAATAGAGGAAAATCAGAAGGGATGAAGTTCCACAGTAGAATGGATTCATAAACAGGAGAATCGTTGGCTACTGTTGATGATCGCTTAGGTAAAGTAAATCTGTGGAAAGAGCTACGCAAAGAAGAAGAGCACCTACATGAGCCTGTCCGTGCTTGTCTGTGGCGTGTTCTCATAATCCTATGACATTATTCGTTAAAGTCCCAAGTGAAAACTAAATCTGATTGCGTAAACTTGTCTGTTGGAAACTTGCACAACCGATTCAATTTTAATGAAAAAGACCTCAATATTTAGTTGTACAGTTTTTGTAGAAGTTAGACCTAAATTTAAAAAAAAAATAGGCGAACAATCAGCAAAACAAATAAATTTAAAACACCTGGCAACAAACATCTTAAGAAGGTTTAGCCTTCCTTTGAAAGTGTATTTGCCTTTGGGAATCAACAGGTTATTAATGATTGAATTTAATGGACCGAAACGATGTCAGATTAAATTGATTAGTTTCGCTTATTTTCTTTTGTATTCGAAGTGGCAATATTGACAAAATGTGAAACTGCGATAAAATCTTCATAATTTTGAATCACTTAAAAGAAAGGTCTTAGAAAACCGTGTTTTCAGGTATAAACAGACCTAAAATGAGTTCAGAGTGCCAAAAGTTTGACATTTTAATATCAAGTTTTACTAATTAGCATTGCTCATTTTTTTATTGTATGCTTCCTCGACAGAAAATTTCTCGTTACCTCTCAAGGACCAATGATTTCGTTTTTATCGTTGAAATTTTTAACATTTTTCTAATCAATATCACGTTTTATATTATTTTCTTCAAAAATTGACTTCAAAAAATGATTTCAAAGCGTCTTGATTTATTACTGAAAAACGGCTATCATACGGTCAAATGGGCTGAATTGGCATTTCAATGTCAGTAAAAAAAAAAAAAAAAAAAAAAAGCAATAAGCAAGTAAAAAATGGCAAGTAAAAAATGGTCGGGGGAAAACAAAATAAAAAAAAATGTGTAAAAAGGTCAATCTATATATATATATATATATAAATAAGTTGTCTGTGGATGTGTCTGTCAGGTGAAGTCATGTTTGTGTGTTGATTGACGTCATGAAGTTAGTTGTCGTCATTTTTGTTATGACGGTGACGTCATTAAAGATATATAAGACTTGCGTTCACGTAGAAATCTATTAATGTTTAACTTTAAAATGACTGATGAACTTACAACTGCTGTATACTGAAGTGCCTTCGTATTACACGTGGAATACAAAAAATAAAGTATTTGAACGTCGAAAACAGGGTAAGTCAGTCGACGGCCAACCTACCATCTTCAAAGATACCACGATAGGAAGACTCTACACCGTTCACCCCAATCAACATGAATGCTTCTTTCTACGCCTGCTTTTGGTGAATGTACCCGGTCCGACATCCTTTGAGTATTTGAGAACTGTAAACGGTGCTATACATGACACTTACCGTGTGCATGCCAAGCTCTGAATTTGTTGGAGAATGACCAACACTGGGACAACTGCATCAATGACGCGTGCGAAACGTCAACCCCAAGTCAAATTCGTGCATTGTTTAAAAAAAAAACAATGGAAAACGTAATAGAGGCCACAATCTTGACAGGGCCTTTTGAGAGTGAGGCTGTTCTTATTCCTCGCATTCCCATGATTCCAACGGATCTGCCTTTTCAATTTAAAAGATTGCAATTCCCAATTCGATTAGCATTTGTAATCACCATTAACAAAGCTCAAGGTCAATCATTAGAAAAATGTGGTATAGATCTTAATACTGATTGTTTTTCCCATGGACAATTGTACGTTGCATGTTCGAGGGTCGGTAAAACTGACAATCTATTTATATGCAGCGACAATTGGACAGCGAAGAATGTTGTATATTCGCAAGTTTTACGCAGTTAATTTGTGTTGTATCTATCTATCTATATAAAAACGAGTTGTGTGTATGCATGTTTGTTTGTTTGTAAAAAGAACGTTTGCATATGACGTCATTATTAGTACATACGGCTTTGTATATGCACAGACAATGGGAAAGCCAAGAATGTTGTATATTCGCAATTTTTACGTAGTTTGAAACACATATATAAATCTATCTATATTCACAGGTGGGACACAGGGACACAACTACAATGGCGCGTAACTAATATGGTGCGTAACGACTTACGCACACGGGGGGGCTTGGGGGAGGCACGAAGCGCCACCCCAACAGCTAGTAAACGACATATAAGTGACGGAACTATTGAAAAGCTCTCCCTCTGTTACAATTGGCTCTCAAGTTTTTCATCACTTCCACCAAGCTGATTTAAATTCAAAAGTAAATGGACTCGTATAGTATTTCTAAGTATTTATGCGAATCACGCTTTGTTTCCTACTCGTCAAAGTCAAAGCGAAAGTATGATAATGGCCATCTGGAATTCATTACACCTTCGTGGCATCTATGATTCCCAGAAGATCAGAACCATAGCAGTTTAAGGCAAAAGTGATAATGCTTTGATGGAAGATGTTCTACTTAAAAAAAGAGAAAAACGAGAAAGAAACTTTAAGTAGGTGGAATCCTTGAGATCACCAACAAGTCGTTAGTGCATTTGCATTACTAATACCGAACCTAAAGTGGTTATGGCACTTTAAAAACTGGTCTGTTGCACGACGGGATTTCTCAAAACAGCAAAAAAGTAACAACGGAACTCTGAGTTTCTCGGCTATTATATTAATCGATTTTCTATATTATTATTTGTTTTTACAGTTTTCTTAAATAAGTTGGTGATATCATTAATATCCCTAATGATATCATGATGATATCATTATTGATGACAAATAATTGGTTAGAATGAATGATATCATCGAAACATGATATCATTGATTACTGTTTTGAAAGTTGGAAAAGGAGAAATGATTAAAAAAAACATGTAAACTTCACTTGAATATCTGGAATACCATAAAAGAAACTAGAAAATGGAGGGGACCGACTGAATAAATTTTATATGCTTAGATTAGGACTGTAGATACAAGTATTTTTTTTTTAAACAAGTCATATTGCATCTCTCAAATAATAATAGTAAAATTCCCTGTGTTATAAACATCTGAGTTTCTCAAGTCATTTTTATGATGTTAAATTTAACGCTTCAAAAATATCTGGACAGTTTTTTTCAATAAAAAAAAAAATTCAAAAAAATTTCGATTTTTTTTGTTTTTATTCAATGGATTTTCTGAGATACCTAATGTAAGTGCAAGTTTTCCCCAAAACTTGGTTTTGGGGAAAAAACCCCGGTTAAACCCAAATTTTTCGGGGTTTAACCGAATCTCAGAGGAAGAAAATTATTTTCCCCAAAAACTCCCAGAAAAATAAAACTTTAGAGCGCATGAGTGTTAAAACAAAATTCAAACCTTTAAGTTTTTTTTAACGTTAATTTTTTCTGCTGGCTGGGGAAAGGTATGGTTGGTTCGGACTGAAATTTTAGCTTGGTTGTGACTTCTACTTCAGTCACTTTTTTAGTTCAATTCTTGACTAAAACGGAAGAGAATGTGTTGATGCTTTATTGGAAATTTTTGTAGATTTTTGTTTTCCGTCTTTAGAACTAAGCTCAAATTATTAGATTTCCAGTTTTTCAAATTTTATAGATTTCTGAAGTCACCCCATCGTGTGGGGTGAGTTCAAACTGTATGGGGGTGAGTTTGGACAGCACCTAATTTTAACTAGAATGCAAAGTATTCAAAAATTCAGACACATACAAATCCTAAAATCAATTAATTTGTACACAAGTGAACCCTCTTTATCTCACGTTGTAGCAGGTCAGGTCGTAATGGAAAATGAGACCTCTCATTATCCACTCTGTTCTGCCAGTAGCAGCAGGCGATGGAAGCGTAGGAACAATGTCATGTGAAGACACTAATACTTTGTCCTCGATATCTAGAACGACAAACCGTGCTCCATTTCTGCGCAGTAGAAAGACTTCCACGTCACCTCCACTGTTTCCTTAGATTTGGTCAATATAGAAAACATCACACTTATTAGACTTTCTCAGGTCGAGTTTCACAAGAACAAATCTTTCAACTTAAGAATTTCTTATGTCGAAAGGCTCAAAGTCCTTTCCAAGCTCTCTACATCAAAAAGACCCGTCATTTGATGAATCAGTCAAGGCAGCCACGCCGGAATAAAGCACCGCTACATCATTTTCATCGTCGTCACTAAGGGCCGCACTGTCTTTGGTTTCTTTGCAGATTGCTTTGATGGTCTGATCTTTTTCTGCTTTTTAGCTGTAATCTCTTCCAATTCAGGTGTGTCTGATAAAATGCGAATCTTGCCTCAATTTCGATTCCCGCAACCTGCAACAGAGCTAGGTTCAACTGGGGGGAAGAGTCTAACTTCTTCTGGAGACCTAATCATGGAAGAAGCCGGTGAGGGTCTGGACTCGGAGTCAGCCTGCGACAGAGGACTTGGCGAAGCGGTTGTTGTATCTAGGAGCCTGTCTGTCACTCGAAACGATGCAAAAGCTCCCTCCGGAAATATTTCAAGATTAAAAGGGAAGATCCTAGTGGCTTGGAACGCAAATACAATGTTTGATTCACTAAATTTATCTGGGAAGGGAGCCCTACTGGGCGGAGCTACTTCGTAAATTGAAGTACGCTGGCTAGGATGTAACTGTAGCCACTCATTGAAGCACCCTTTTAGTGTGTTTTTGAAAAGAGAAAGAACACCTATTTCAAGTGGTTGCAGTTTCTGCAAACAGTGAGGCGGAAATGTCAAAAGTGTCACAAAATATTCCTTGCTGTGTTCGATCACCCTTACAACGAGATGTTTGTCGTGGTTGTCCATTAGAAATAGGATCGGAGTCTCTACATTTGGCTTGGTGATCTGCGTAAAGTGTTCATAGCTTCGAAGAATATTTAGCCATTGACACATCCACTGGGGTGAGCAAGTGCCAGAAAACAAGGGGGCCATCGTTAATCATTCTAGGTACGAAATTCAATCGTGGGAAAACAAAAACCGGAAGGATAGTTGCTCCAGACGCACTTGCGAAAAAGATAGCAGTTACATTTTGACGTCTTTCCGCAGACACTGTTTGACCAACCTGTTTTGGTCAGATCGGCACTAGGACTTTAGGCGGTGGAAGCAACGTGGGTATCCCACTCTCATCCATATTCCAGATGCGATCGGGTGTCAGTTTGGCTCTAAATCTCCCGTAGACATCAAGCAACTTGTCAAAAAACCTCTGAACTACAAGTTTGTTGAAGCTGGAGGCTATCGCCTGACTTGTGGGCTCCAGCTCCCTGACTGAAATGTCTGGATTCCGCTTGAGAAATGCAAGAAGCCAGTCATTCGACGCTGTTTTGTATTCCGTCCAAGTTTCTGGCACAGGAACGTTATTTGCACGAGCGCAAGAATAGGTGAAATATCTGGGTTCTTTCGTCGTAAGTCCGTGGATCATAGTAGAACAGGTTTGGAAATATTCTGCAAGTTTCTTCTCGTGTCCCATGTCAAAAACCTGCCTGTTGCGTTTAGCTTTGATCGGGAAGTTGATAGAGAGTGGCTGAGGCTCTTCATTGGCACTTGCTGAAACTTCTTCCCTTGATGGCTTTAATCGCTTGACGTAGTTCATCACCATGGATTTTTTTATACTGAAGTTTTCCGCAATTCCTCTCAATGTGCCTTTTTTCTTGCTATAAGCCTGAACGGCTTTCTTCATATTTTCTCGATCAGGAGGAGAGCCTAGCCACTTTCTTTTGTACACTCAAGGCATTCTGAATATAAAAAAAATTAGAAACAAGTGAAATAAAAATCGTAAAAGGTACATGGCAAGAGAAACAATTGGAAAACGATAAATAGTTGATGGGGTTGGTTCGGGCAATGTCTGAATGCACCCCACTGTGGTTGTCTGAACCAACTCCACTTGAAACAAAAAGTCTGAAACCCTACCTACACCTCAGAACTAACAGATGGTCCCAAAAACCAAAATCAAAACAACTTAACAAAGTCTAAGCTAAACGTGTCATGCATTGAGAAAGCTAAACGTTTATTAATTTGGGCTGAATTACAAAGTAAAGAGGATACAGGACGCCTTACCTTGATTTTGCAATTTTTTCAAATATTTCCAAAACGACTGCGTTTGTGGTAACAAAACTAAATAAGTAAGTAGAATGCTAGATGGCAGATCTACAGTGTTTTTTTCGTGATAAGCAGACAGCGCTGTAGGAAGAAAAGTGCTTGTTCAGATTCACCCTGCCTGCAAACCAACCGCACTCTCCTCTAGAGGAGATTTTTCATGGAAATTTTGGGTATATAGGGACTGCGGCTAAGAAATACAGAAAAAAGAAAAGTCGGCTTTTGAGTAAAGTCGGTTGTGACAGTTCAATAGACAGTTCCATTCATAATAATGAGCATTTTTTTCAATAATTAGGTTTTTTATAGGCTTAAATACATGGCAATGAATTTTTTTGTACCAAAGGTTTTTTTGTGACTAATCCTTAGCGACGAATGGGATGACGTAGTTCGGAAAAGATAAAAAAAAAAACCAATGCACCAAGAAACAAGCAAGCACCGGAAAACAAACTTCTTTAACGGATTTTATCCATTCAATTTAAAAATTAGAGACATACAGCTTCGTTTGACGATAAAAAAATTCGCGCCGTCATTTAGATTACAGAAGCTGAAATATCATCTTTAAAATCTTTTTCTATTTTTATCGACACCATAAAACTAACTTATTAAGTCTCAGAATAGTTTTCATGCAAATCTGATATTGTCCTCATGGGCCATTTTAAATTTCACTTTTTGAAACTGCCAACTTATAATATCTAATTGAAAGGTAGAATTAAAAAAAGCAGAATAATGTACAAAAGACAAAATAGGACAGTATACACTATATAACATCATTATTGCTATAATATATAAATAAACTTTGTACTAGTTAAAAACTCAATTAAGACAAAATAACCCAACTCTCGCTAAAATGTAGGGGCGAGGACTGAAATCAGGGATTCAGTGCATAGGAAAGGAGGCTTACAGGAACAGTCGAACCCAAGCAAGTTGATACAATTCTGACTGACATTTCAAAAAATCAATTGCTGTATATAAGGCTTGGGCTTTTTACTGCCGACGTTACCTTAAGACGTTCAAATTGAAGTTTATTTTGTAACACTAGAAAACATAAATAGGCAAAAAAGCTGTGAACTTTTGATTTACGATATTGGGAGGTGTTGAGATCAAAAGAGGGTGAGTTTTGAGGTTCATGTCCCCTAACTAAAATACAAAAAAAAAGAATACGAATAGTCTCATGAAAACCTAATCTTTTTATAACCCTGACGAAAACCCCTCCAACTTGATGTAATTTTCCAATTTGTCTTCTTACTAGTCTCTTATTATCACAATACTACTGGTCTAACAACATACAAGATCTATTACATTTTATGTCCGTGTCAAATATTTAGTTGAATCTGTATTCTAAAAACAGTGACATTGCAGTAACTCTGCAAGGAAAAGATTTAGAATATCTGTATAGAAGGACATTTATTGCAAATAAGGAAATATAGCATATTTTTAGACGTAAAATATGTTTCTTTACAATTCAATGCATATTGCTTCAATTTTTACAGGGGGTATGGGTTATTATAAAAACTTTAAAGAGGAAAAGTTCCAGTCTCCCCGTTTGGGGGGAAATTAAATAAAAAAAAGTTTTTTCAACTGAAAGTAAGGAGCAACACTAAAACTTAAAACAAACAGAGATTATTACATATATGAAGGATTTTGTGCCCTCGTCAATACCTCGCTCTTAACGCTAAAGTTCGAATTTGGCCCAATTCTTTGAGAATGACCCCTGAATCATAAAGGTCGTTTAATTAGAATAAATGGCCTTTTTGAAGGTACTAAGAAAACTTTGGCATAGATGTAATTGAAAGAATTCAGGATTTTTTTTGTCACCGCTACTTGCATACTTGGTAAGGTTTGCCTGAGAGGTATATCCTGCCTAAGCCGTATGCTGATTCCTTGAAACGAGCATCAGATACATTTACTGGTACTTGTGTGTTATAGCAACCACACTGTTATTCCTGATCTGAGCAAAACCGGTTTTTCTACTTGCATTCAGAGATAATTAGCGTAGCTTCATTGAGATATTATTCATGTATATTATTAGTTAAATATTTAACAGATAGAGTTTGTTAGGTATTTAATATGATGGGCTCTGGGTGGCCTGCTTTCCATAATTCTTTGTTGTAATTTCCATAACTTTGTTACTAAAGAATTATATTTTCATCAAGTTATGGTATGTTTTTCGTTGGAATTAATCTAACTTCACTTCATGGGATTGGTCGCTATAACACGCAAGTATTCATGTTCTCAATAAAGACATTGAATTAAGAATGAATTGAATGCATCCTTTATGTGTTTCGTGCCACTATTTCTTAACTAAACTCCGAGAGCACTATTCCTCTCCTTTCTTATTACTGAAATGTTGTGACAATCTCAGAAGCCTGTCATGTCCCAAGGAAGTCCATCGTACAACCCAGTCCATAGTCACATATGCCGTGCGTCTATATTTTTGTCGCCTGACCGATCCCAAGATCTGAAAAACAAGATTTTAAGAAAATAGATCAGGGTTAAAGAGCAAACCACATACCATTGTAACTAAAAGTTTAAAAACGTCCTTCGAAAAAAAAACTGTCTTTTTGAAAACAAATTACAATTTGACGCTGATTCAGTAATTGTAGCTATTATTTTGGTTTGCCTTAAAAGTAAAAGCTTATTGTGAAAAACAATTATGGGGATTTCGAAAAAAAAGCCTTAAGCTCTTCAAAAATGGCGTTAGATCAAAATGAAAAGTCTACCATTGGAATCAACATGGTCAAAAACCTTATACAGGGAAAGTCCAGTCCCCCTCCTTGAACAAAAAATGAAAATTACGTTTTTGCATCGGTAGTGCTTATCTGTCTCCTGTTTTTATGGCACTTGATATTTACCAAGTGACATATAGCTTTCGCAATTTCTGTCTGTCTGTCGGTCCCGGTTTTTGCTAGCTTGGGCACTTCCTGATAAGCTACGACAATGAAAGTTGGGAGGCATATCAGGGACCAGATCAAATTAAATTAAAAATAGTCTCTTTTCTGATTATACCATCAGGGATAAGTGGATCTTAAATTTTGACTTTGAGGGAACTTGAAAGTTTTGCTTTGCGGGAGAGGAAAGGAGGTAAAATATTTTGGTCTCTGATCCAAATTAAGATTTTTTTCACTGTCAACTCTTATAGGACTTAAAACCTCTGCACTGTTTTGTAGAAAGATACATCAAAAGAAACTATGCTTTTTCAGGTTGTCGAAATTGTGTTTTCCGCAATGTTTCTGAGACGCCATCATGTTGAAACTCTCAGGGAGGACATAGTGGAGGGAAGGGATAAGTAAAAATTTACCTATATCTTATGAAGAGCATATTGCTATAATAAAGGCACTTATGTGCATGCAGGCTATCAAAATACCATACTGGCAAATTATCGGAAACTGCTTGGGGGATGAATTAGGAACCTTAAGGTTATCGAAATAGCTGTTCAGCATAATCTTTAGAACTGCTTGAGGAATGAAGTTGAAACGTCCAGACTGTGCTAACGGTGGCAGGGGGAGGGAATTTGGGGAGTTAGAACTGAAATTTTTAGGTTGCTTTGAAGTAGCAAGCGGCTTGAGGTTAGCTTAAATGTCTATCTTCGATCATAAAAAAAATAAATGGACTTAATGCAAGTTATAGTTTATTCACATCTAAAGATTTTAGTTAAACACTTAAAAAAACTATATGTGTACTGCTTACATTAACCAACAATAAAACTATGTCAATTAAAAATGAATAAAAATTAATTTCAAAATTTTTTTGAAATAAGAAGTTTTTTCTAAGAGAAATAAAGATAACATATTTTTTTTTAACAAAACAGCACTACTAACATTGTTTATGAAGTGCCATGGACTAACATTGATTGTTCATCATCGTTACGATCTTCTATATATTCATAATTTGACTTACAAACCAAAAGCAAAAAGCCATATTAAAACCTAAATCGGGCAGAAACAAATTCTGATAATAATCTCGATTTAAACCAAAATTATCAACAATCAATAAATGCAATCCAAAAAGAGCAGAAACTAAAATTAATAACTGCATCGAGTAAAATGATAACAAATACTGCTTTAGTGAATCCTAAATCAATCAAAAATTGAAATGAATATTCCGGTCTTTTTTTGTATTGTCTTACGGGACAATTATAATAAAATTGCAAAAATCCTCATTTTGGTGGATAGGAGGTAGATGTTAGTCTAGATTCTCTTTGAATGCTGCCATAAAAAAAAAATTGGCACAGGAATATTTAAAGCCCAATATGCCCAGGTTTATTTCAGTTTTAAATTAGAAACTAGTCGTTAAATCATAGACGTTCAAGGTAGTATAATCCTTAATTTACTCGAATCACAAAATATAGCAATCGATTTCTCCCAAATTTTCTTCTTTGGTATCTATAGCCTTTTGTCTGGTTAATCAAAATGACCTTTTCTATCATTGTGAAATCCTTTAATCAAACCAATTATTGAATTAGTAAACAGGGAAAATCCATGTGAATTGAACCTTGTGATAAAAAGATATTCAGAATAGAATGTTCTGTGATGAATGTAACGAAGATAAACTTCAATTAAAATTGCGGGGATTCATCTTAGAAAACATACTTCGTTAATGAATCTGTTGTAATTGAATATAAGAGAACATTGGATGACATGTAGATAGATTTGGTTTTTCTGCATTCTTTTCTATAGTTTTAAATTAGCTTTCTTCTGTTTCGTTTTACCTGTCACCCTTTCTTTTCTTTTTCTAATAGGGAAATTTATCAGAACTATATAATGAAGAGGCCTTTGATCCTTATACGGCCTTTCCCCCCAAAAAAACTTGCTTACTCTAAACAAACAAAACTTGCATAGTCAAATGAATTAGAAACTGTATACTTATATTCGTCCTTAAATAAAAAGGAATGACCAATTAAAAGTTAACTAGTAGCCGATTCATCGAAAGCCAATCATGTCTTTGTAAAATTTACCATATTAGGATGCCTTAAGATTAAGTAAAATTCAGCACTTCATCTCCCGCACCAGTGTTAGTTCACTTTGTAAAATATCGTGGTTACCACAATGAACACTTTAGAAATCAAACAGTTCCTGGTAACGAACTGTAGTAAGGAGCGACCCGGCTCAATAGTAACCGAAACTCTAAAAAACAGAATTTTTATACCAATAGTTTAATTAAAATAACCGTATTTTAATGCTGATTTTAAATATATAAGTCTCATGAAATTTATTCTTACTCTATCAAAAGTTACAAGGCTGAGAAAATTTGCCTTATTTTAGAAAATAGGGGAAAACACCCCCTAAAAGTCATAGAATCTTAAGGAAAATCACACCGTCAGATTCAGCGTATCAAAAAAAAAACAACTGTAAAAGTTTCAAGCTCTTATCTACAAAAACGTGGAATTTTTTTATTTTTTTGCCACAATTCATATCACGGATGCCTGTTTTTTTCCAGGGGTGATCGTATGGACCCAGTGCTCCTAGCATTTTGGAAGAGGGCTCATTCTAACGGAAATCAAAAGTCCTAATGCCCTTTTCAAGTGACCAAAAAAATTGGAGGGCATTTAGGCCCCCTCCCACGCACAATTTTCCCTAAAGTTACCGGATCATAATTTTGAGATAGCCATTTTGTTCAAATTAGTCAAAAACTTAATAACTATATCTTTGGGGACAATTTAATCCCCCAAAGTCCCCAGGGGAGGGGCTGCAAGTTACAAACCTTGGCCATTGTTCAAACAGCTCGTGATAACGAACTGTGGTAAGGAGTGACCCGGCTTAATTGTAGCCGAAACTCTAACTGAAATTTTGATACCAATAGTTACATCAAAAGAATCACATTTTTGCGCTTATTCTAAATATATAAATTTCATCAAGTTTAGTTTTACCCATCAAAAGTTACGAAAATTTACCTTTTTTTAGAAAATAGGGGGAAATACCCCTTAAAAGTCAAAGAATCTTAACAAAAACCATACCTTGAGGTTCAACGTATCAGAGAACCTTACTGTATAAGTCTCAAGCTCCTATCTACAAAAATGCGGAATTTTGTATTTTTTGCCAGAAGACAGATGACGGATGTGTTTCTTTTTTTTCTTCTTTTCCCCAGGGGTGATGGTATCGACACAGTGGTCCTAGAATATCGCGAGAGGGCTCATTCTAGCGGAAATTAAAAGTTCTAATATCCTTTTTAATTGATCAAAAAATTGGAGGGCACCTAGGCCCTCTCCTACGCTCTTTTTTTCCCAAAGTTTCAAGGTCAAAACTTTGAGATAACCATTTTGTTCAGCATGGTCAAAAAACCTAATAATATGTTTTTCGGGACGACTGGCTTCCCCACAGGCCCTGGGGGAGGGGCTGCAAGTGACAAACTTTGACCATTGTTTACACAAAGTAGTGGTTATTGGGACGTGTACAGACGGTTTCAGGGGGACTTTTTCACGTTAAAGGGTGGTCGGGGAGGGGGTTACATGGGAGAATTGTTCCACAGAGGATCATGAGGGAAGAAAATTACCATGAAGGGGCCACAGGATTTTCTAGCATTATTTAAAAGAACAATTAGAAAATAAATATAAAAAAAACTTTTTTTTGTGGTGGAAGTAAGGAGCAGCATTAGAACCTAAAACTAACAGAAATTATTACGTATATAAGGGGGTTTGTCTCCTCTACAATACCTCACTCTTTACGCTAAAGTATTCATATTAATTTCAACTATTTATTGTACGGCGTTTGTGGTTCAAGGGTCATTCTTAAAGAACTGGGACCAAGTTGAAGCTTTAGTGTAAAGAGCAGGGTATTGGCAAGGGGAAGAACCCCTCATATGCGTGATAAAAATATACAATTACATAATTTCGTTACGTAAGTTAATTCGTAATTTACCTATATTTATTACTGATAAACCCTTCGTCAAAAAATAAAAAGTTCTAGTTTGCATTTTCAAGTAGCCAAAAATTGGTGTGCAACTAGGCCTCCTCCTCCACTTTTTCTTATCAAATCGTCCGGTCAAAACTATGAGAAAGCCATTTAGCCAAAAAAAAAAAATTATATGCAAATTTCGTTTTAATTATTCATATGCCTTGAGCCAAAATCAAAACATGCATTATTTCAAAAACGCCTCGCTATTTACTCGAAAGTTTTTCTTTTAAGTAGAGTTGTGAGAATGAGTTAAACTTTACCGTAAAGACCAAGGTATTGAGGAGGGGACAACCCCTTTCATAAACGGGATAATTTCTGTTCGTTTGAAGTTTTAATGTCGCTTCTTACTTGCAGCTAAAAAAAAATCTTTTTTTCATTCAATTACATATAGTAATGGTTATTATGAAGTGTACAGACGTTTTCAGGGGGACTTTTTCGCGTTAGGGTGGGACATGGTCGGGGGTTACTTGGGAGGATCTTTACACGGAGGAATTTATCATGAGGAGGGAGAATTTCTATGTAGGAGCCGCAGGATTTTCTAGCATTATTTAAAAAAAAACAATGAGAAAATAAATAAAAAAAAATTCCACCCGGAAGTAATGAGTAGCATTAAAATTTAAAACGAACATAAAATATGACGTATATAAGGGGGTTCGCCTCCTCCACTATACGCTTATGTATTTTTAGTAATTTCAGCTATTTATTCTACTGTCTTTGTGATTCAAGGGTCATTCTTAAGGATTTGGGATAAAATTCAAGCTTTAGTGTAAAGAGTGAGGTATTGACGAGGGTGCAAACCCCCTCATATCTTCTTCTATATATATAAAAACTAGTTGTTAGGGTGGTGCTTCGCGCCTCCCCAACACCTAGTTGGTGGGGGCGCTTTGAGCCCCCCAAGCCCCCCGCGCGCGTAAGTCGTTACGTGCCATATTAGTTACGCGCCATTGTAGTCGTGTCCCTGTGTACCACCTATGAATATAGATAGATTTATATATGTGTTTTGAACTACGTAAAACTTCGAATATACAACATTCTTGGCTTTCCCATTGTCTGTGCATATACAAAGCCTTATGTACTTATAATGACGTCATATGCAAACGCTCTTTTTACAAACAAACAAACATGCATACACACAACTCGTTTTTATAGAGATATATAGATAGATAGATACAATACAAATTAACTGCGTAAAACTTGCGAATATACAACTTTCTTCTCTGTCCAATTGTCGCTGCATATAAATAGATTCCTTTGGCCATGCGTGGTGAATTCTCGTTCAATGCACCGCAAGGTCCATGTATCATATTTTTTACAACAATAACATATAACCCCTTATCGACATTTTCATCAGGTATTTCAGCGGAAATCAGATCATCAATTTCGTTAGAAGTAATTTTATTATGTAGCCAGATTAGTATATGTGCTTGTGGCAAACCTCGTTTTTGCCATTCCAATGAGTACATTCAGCATCGCACTGACCCAAACACTTCAAGTTTTACTATGTAGTTTATCAGTGATTTCAACTTTTGCCGGAAGACACGGGCCGTAATGTCATGTCTATGAACCGCCGATTTTCCTTGAAGTAAAAGCTGCTGTATCTCGTCCCAAGATTGATTACATGTAAATGTAACAAATAAATCTGGACGACCATATAGACGAACATACGCAATAGCACCTTGAGCATATTCATGCATATGACGGGGACTGCCAGCATATGACGAAGGTAAAATCGTTAATCTTCCAACGTTTTTGGTATTACCGTCATTTACAACTGCATCTCGCAAATGAATGTATTGTTCAGAGCGGAGCTTGGTCTGATTCAGACGGATATATAGCAAACGTTCTGATTCAATTTTTGCATACATATCAACGACATATTGGTGAAACAATTGACTGCATTTTAAAATATAATTGTCTTCATCCTGCCGAATCATTATTCTATAGGAATAAAAATGCATTCCACTGCATTTCTTATTCATTTCTTTTCTAGTGGCTGGATTCATCAATTTAATATTAAAGTGATAGCCGTCGGCTCCATCCCAAAAAATGATAGGATATTGTAGGGCATCGTAGCATCGATGAGTTTCAGCAATTCTTACCAACTGAGCGTTTCGCTTATGACGAATAATATCTCGAGGTAAAAACTGATCACCGACCATAACGATTGCCACTTCATCGACAGTTGAAGCATTGTATCTACGCACATGTTGGCCAGGCGGCGTTTTGTCAGCGGAAATAACAATTTTATGCGTATCAGTAGGCATCAAATCGAGGGCTGTTTTGAACAGACGCATTAAATTATTATTTTTGTGGAAAAGATGTCGCAATTGGGAAACAATTGTCCTTTAAACGTTGGGAGAAATTTTGCAACGTGCATTCAATTCAGAATTTCTATCACTGACGAAGTACAATTGTAAATATTTATGATTGTCGCCTGAGAATGGTAGAAGGGACCCTGCTCTAAGATAAATTTGCCCTTTTACTTTGAAAGTATGCATAAATTGATCTAGATTTTCAATTTGGGCACCAAACGATGTCATTTGGAAACAAGAGTTGTATTTTCTGATCTGTGATAAAAAGCGCTTAGATTCTGTCGTAGTTCCAGTAAGCAAAGTCTTCAATGGCTCTGGTGGTGCAGCCACTAGAGGAAGTTTAAGTTTTCCTGAGGCGCAACACATTCCCATTGTTTCACCATTGAATTTTTTTTATATAGTCCCCAAATTTTAGATATAGTCCCGATTTGAACACATCTACTCAAGCTATAATCAACGACTGGGCTGTAACTGAATGCCAGGCAATAATTTTCAGGTTGCTCTTGTGATTCCTCGGCACGCTTTCTTTTCTTACTCTCTCTATCAGCCGCAAGCCTGTTTTATTGCTGTTCTTGTGATTCCTCGGCACGCCTTCTTTTTTCACTTTCTCTTTTAGCAGCAAGTCTGGTTTCGCGTTGCTCTTGTGATTCCTCGGCACGCTTTCTGTTCTTACTATCTCTATCAGCCGCAAGCCTGCTTGCTTGCTGTTCTTGTGATTCTTCGGCACGCCTTCTTTTTTCACTTTCTCTTTTAGCAGCAAGTCTGGTTTCGCGTTGCTCTTGTGATTCTTCGGTACGCTTTCTTTTCTTACTTTTTCTATCAGCAGCAAGTTTTTTGGCATAGACTCTTTGAGCAGCTTCCTCGGCTCTTGACATTGTAGGTTCTTTAGTCATTTTACAATTAAACATTTTTCGTGAACGAATGTCTTAAACACATTTAATGACGTCGTCGTGATAATGACGACATGAAGACCTGATGACATGACGTCATTTGACACAGAGACACACTAATGACGTCGTCGTCATAATGACGACATGACGACCTGGTGACATGACGTCATTCGACACACAAACACACTAATGACGTCATCGTTATAAGGACGACATGGCGACCTCATGAAATGACGTCACTCGACACACAGACACACAGACAACTTATTTATATATATATATATAGATTTATATATATATATACTAGCTGTTGGGGTGGCGCTTCGCGCCACCCCAACACCTAGTTGGTGGGGGCGCTTCGCGCCCCCCCAAGCCCCCCCGCGCGCGTAAGTCGTTACGTGCCATATTAGTTACGCGCCATTGTAGTTGTGTCCCTACGTCCCACCTGTGAATATAGATATATATATATATATGTTTTTAACTACGTAAAACTTGCGAATATACAACATTCTTTGCTGTCCCATTGTCTGTGCATATAAATAGATTGTTTACCGACTCTTGAAAATGCAACATATAATGGTCCATGGGAAAACAATCCGTATTCAGATCTATACCTCATGATTCTAATGATTGCCCTTGAGCTTTGTTGATGGTGATTGCTAATCTACCATTCCCTGTGTCGCCATCGTCATTTATATATCCCCTTATGCCCCCCGGCATCCCCTTTGTAGTTTTGTCCCTGTGTCCCGGTCGTCATTTGTGTCCCGGTGTCCCAGTCTGTGATTTCTCTTTGAGTGTCCCGGGCGTCATTTATATTCCATGTGTCTCGGTGTCTCGGTCGTCATTTATATCCCCCTGTGCCCCCCAGCGTCCCCGTTGTAGTTGTGTCCCTGTGTCCCGGTCGTCATTTATATTCCCTGTGTCCCGGTCGTCATTTGTATCCCGGTGTCCTTGTCTTTATATACATTCGTTTTTTAGTTTTGTTTTTCTCCTTTATTTTTTTCCTTTTTTCTTTTTTTTCTTTTTTAGTTTATTTAGATTTTTAGATTTTTTAGTTTTTTTATTAGTTTTTATTTTTTTTTCTTTTTAGTTTTTTTGTAGTTTTTACCTTTTTTTTAGTTTTTTTAGTTTTTTTTACTTATATCCTGGTCGTCATTTATACTCCCTGTGTCCCGGTCGTCATTTGTGTCCCGGTGCTTTGTTGATTGCTAATCGAACATTCCTTTTGTCCCGGTCGCTTTCTCTTTGAGTGTCGTCATTCATATTCCCTATGTGCCGGTGTCCCGGTCGTCATTTGTGTCCCGATGTCCCGGTCTGTAATTTCGTCAGTTGAAAACTTATGATGAAATAAATTTTTAATTTTTTCCTTTTTTTTGTTTTTAGTTTTTTTTATTGGTTTTTACCTTTTTTAGGTTTTTTAGTTTTTTTCTTTTTTCTTTTTAGTTTTTTTTGAAGTTTTTATCTTTTTAGTTTTTTATTTTTATTTATATTTTTTTAGTTTTCTTTTTCTCCTTTATTTTTCAGTTTTTTCCTTTTTTTAGTTTTTTTCCTTTTTTAGTTCTTTTAGTTTTTACCTTTTTTAGTTTTTTTTAGTTTTTTTAGTTTTTTAGCTTTTTTTATTTTTTTTTTATTAGTTTTTAGTTTATTTTATGGTTTTTTCCTTTTTTTAGTTTTTTTTAGTTTTTTATCTTTTTTTAGTTTTTTTTTAGTTTTTAAGCTTTTTTAGATTTTTTTATTTTGTTTTCTTTTTTTTTTGTAGTTTTTACCTTCTTTAGATTTTTGCTTCTTTTATTTTTGCTTTTTGGTAACATTCTACCTTTTTCAATGTTTTTCAATTTTTCAGTGTTCATTCTAACATTGATGTTAGAAAAAAATTTTACGTACCAAGCATGCAAACACTCGACAATTTATAATAAAACTCAAAATTATAAATATCTGTTATAAGGTTTTCGAATTACTTTAATCTATTGTCAAAATATATAGAAATATTTATGCAATTACCAGTTTCTACATTTTTAGTTTCAGTTTGCTTTTCAGTTTAGTTTCATTTTTATATATATTTAAGATATAATCTGGCGTAACGGACAGACAACTTATTTTTATATATATAGAAGATAGATTTTTATATATATAGATACAGTTTCTTCTTTAGTTTTTTTTCTTTTTTAGTTTTTTCTTTTTTTAGTTTCTTCTTTTTATTGATTTGTTTTCTTCAATTTCTCAATGTTCATTCTAACATTGACACTTGGAAAAATCTTTACGTGCCAAGCATGCTAAAGCTCCAACAATTTAAATTAAACCTCAAATTTGGGGTATCTGTTTTAAGGTTTTCGAATTACTTTAATCTATTGTCAAAATATATTGAAATATTTGTGCAATTCCCAGTTTTTTTTTTTAGTTTTTTCTTTTTTTAGTTTTTAGCTTTTTTAGTTTTTTTTTAGTTTTTTATCTTTTTTATTTTTTTACGTTTTTTCTTTTTAGGTTTTTTCTTTTTTTAATTTTTTTAATTTTTAATTTTTTTTTTTTTAGTTTTTTCTCTTAGTTTTTTTTTGGTTTTTTACCATTTTTCTTTTTCGAATTACTTTTATCTATTGTCAAAATATTTCGAAATATTTATGCAATTTCAAAAACGAATGTATATACAGACCGGGACACCGGGATACAAATGACGACCGGGACACAGGAAATATAAATGACGACCGGGACACAGGGACACAACTACAACGGGGACACCGGGGGAAACAGGGGGATGTAAATGACGACCGGGACACCGGGACAGGGAATGGTCGATTAGCAATCACCATCAACAAAGCTCAAGGGCAATCATTAGAATCATGAGGTATAGATCTGAATACAGATTGTTTTCCCATGGACCATTACATGTTGCATGTTCAAGAGTCGGTAAACCTGACAATCTATTTATATGCAAAGACAATGGGACAGCAAAGAATGTTGTATATTCGCAAGTTTTACGTAGTTAAAACCATATATATATATATATATATATATATATATATATATATATATATATATATATATATCTATCTATATTCACAGGTGGGACATAGGGACACAACTACAATGGCGCGTAACTATTATGGCGCGTAACGACTTACGCGCGCGGGGGGGCTTGGGGGGGGCGCGAAGCGCCCCCACCAACTAGGTGTTGGGGTGGCGCGAAGCGCCACCCCAACAGCTAGTATATATATATATATGGTTTTAACTACGTAAAACTTGCGAATATACAACATTCTTTGCTGTCCCATTGTCTTTGCATATAAATAGATTTGTATCCCGGTGTCCCGGTCTGTATATACATTCGTTTTTTAGTTTTGTTTTTCTCCTTTATTTTTTTCCTTTTTTTTTCTTTTTTAGTTTATTTAGATTTTTAGATTTTTTAGTTTTTTTTATTAGTTTTTAGTTTTTTTTTCTTTTTAGTTTTTTTGTAGTTTTTACCTTCTTTTACATAAAACTTGCGAATATACAACATTCTTTGCTGTCCTATTGTCTGTCCATATAAATAGATTGTCAGGTTTACCAACTCTTGAACATGCAACATAATAATTGTCCATGGGAAACCAATCCGTATTCATATCTATACCGCATTTTTCTAACCATTGCCCTTGAGCTTTGTTGATGGTGATTGCTAATCGAACATTCCCTGTGTCCCCGTCGTCATCCATATATCCCCCTGTGCCCCCGGTGTCCCCGCTGGAGTTGTGTCCCTGTGTCCAGGTCGTCATTTATATTCCCTGTGTCCCAGTCGTCATTTGTGTCCCGGTATCCCAGTCTGTAATTTCTCTTAGAGTGTCCTGGTCGTCATTTATATAGATATATAGATACAGTTTCATTTAAGTTTTCTTTTTTAGTTTTTTTATTTTCTTATTTTTTTCTTTTTTAGTTTTTCTTTTTTAAGTTTCTTCTTTTTATTGATAATAAACCTCAAAATTTTGGGTATCTGTTTTAAGGTTTTCGAATTACCTTAATCTTTTGTCAAAATATATTGAAATATTTTTGCAATTCCCAGTTTTTTTTTTTTTTCTTTTTTTTTAGTTTTTTAGCTTTTTTAGTTTTTTTAGTTTTTTATCTTTTTTATTTTTTTACGTTTTTTCATTTAGGTTTTTTCTTTTTTTTATTTTTTTAATTTTTAATTTTTTTTTAGTTTTTTCTTTTTAGTTTTTTTTTAGTTTTTTACCATTTTTCTTTTTTCGAATTACTTTAATCTATTGTCGAAATATTTCAAAATATTTATGCAATTTCCAGTTTTTACATTCTAGTTTGTTTTCTTTTATATATATAGAAGATATAATCTGGCGTAACGGACAGACAACTTATTTTTATATATATAGATATATATATATATATATATATATATATATATATATATATATATATATATATATATATATATATATATATATATATATATATATATATATATATATATATCTATATATATAAAAATAAGTTGTCTGTGTGTGGATCTGTGGATGGATCAGGTGACGTCATGTTTGTCCGCATATGACGTCTGAATTATTTCACACTAATACAAAAGAAGAAAAAAACTAAAAAAGGTAAAAACTACAAAAAAAACTAAAAAGAAAAAAAACTAAAAAAGCTAAAAAACTAAAAAAAACTAAAAAAAGGTAAAAATCTAATAACTAAAAAAAAACTGAAAAAAATAAAAAAAGGCAAAAACTACAAAAAAAAATAAAAACTAATAAAAAAACTAAAAAAGCTAAAAAACTAAAAAAACTAAAAAAAACTAAAAAAAAGGAAAAACTAATAATAAAAGAGAAAAAGAAAACTAAAAAAATATGAATAAATATATATAAAAATAAGTTGTTTGTGGGTTATGTCTGTCTGTCTGTCTGTCGAGTGACGTCGTGTTTGTCCGCATATGACGTCTGAATTATTTCACACTAATACAAAAGAAGAAAAAAAACTAAAAAAGGTAAAAACTACAAAAAAAACTAAAAAGAAAAAAAACTAAAAAAGCTAAAAAACTAAAAAAAACTAAAAAAAAGGTAAAAAACTAAAAACTAAAAAAAACTGAAAAACTAAAAAAAGGCAAAAACTAAAAAAAAACTAAAAACTAATAAAAAAACTAAAAAAGCTAAAAAACTAAAAAAACTAAAAAAACTAAAAAAAGGTAAAAAAAAAAAAAACTAAAAACTAAAAAAGAAAAAACTAAAAAAAAGGAAAAAAACTGAAAAATAAGAGAAAAAGAAAACTAAAAAAATATTAATAAATATAAAAAATATAAATATAAATATAATATAAATTAGCAATCAACAAAGCACCGAGACACAAATGACGACCGGGACACAGGGAGTATAAATGACGACCAGGACATAAGTAAAAAAAAAAACTAAAAAAACTAAAAAAATGGTAAAAACTACAAAAAAACTAAAAACTAATAAAAAAACTAAAAAATCTAAAAATCTAAATAAACTAAAAAAGAAAAAAAAGAAAAAAGGAAAAAAATAAAGGAGAAAAACAAAACTAAAAAACGAATGTATATACAGACCGGGACACCGGGATACAAATGACGACCGGGACACAGGGAATATAAATGACGACCGGGACACAGGGACACAACTACAATGGGGACGCCGGGGGGCACAGGGGGATATAAATGACGACCGGGACACCGGGACACAAGGAATATAAATGACGCCCGGGACACTCAAAGAGAAATCGCAGACTGGAACACCGGGACACAAATGACGACCGGGACACAGGGAATATAAATGACGACCGGGACACAGGGACATAACTACAAAGGGGACGCCGGGGTGCACAGGGGGATATATAAATGACGATGGCGACTCAGGGAATGGTCGATTAGCAATCACCATCAACAAAGCTCAAGGGCAATCATTAGAATCATGAGGTATAGATCTGAATACGGATTGTTTTCCCATGGACCATTATATGTTGCATGTTCAAGAGTCGGTAAACCTGACAATCTATTTATATGCACAGACAATGGGACAGCAAAGAATGTTGTATATTCGCAAGTTTTACGTAGTTAAAAACACACATATATATATATATATATATATATATATATATATATATATATATATATATATATATATATATATATATATATATATATATCTATATTCACAGGTGGGACATAGGGACACAACTACAATGGCGCGTAACTAATATGGCACGTAACGACTTACGCGCGCGGAGGGGCTTGGGGGGACGCGAAGCGCCCCCACCAACTAGGTGTTGGGGTGGCGCGAAGCGCCACCCTAACAGCTAGTATATATATATATATATATATATATATATATATATATATATATATATAAATAAGTTGTCTGTGGATGTGTCTGTCAGGTGACGTCATGTTTGTGTGTTGACTGACGTCATGAAGTTAGTTGTCGTCATTTTTGTTATGACGGTGACGCCATTAAAGATATTTAAGACATGCGTTCACGTAGAAATCTATTAATGTTTAACTTTAAAATGACTGATGAACTTACAATGGCAACAGCCGAGGAAGATGCTCAAAGATTCTATGCCAAAAAACTTGCTGCTGATAGAGAAAGTCAGAAAAGAAAGTGTGCCGAGGAATCAAAAGAACAGCAAGGAAACAGGCTTGAGGCTGATAGAGAAAGAAAGAACAGAAAGCGTGCCGAGGAACTACCAGAGCAACGCGAAAGCAGACTTGCTGCTAAAAGAGAAAGTGAAAAAAGAAGGCGTGCCGAGGAACTACCAGAGCACCATGAAACCAGACTTGCTGCTAAAAGAGAAAGTGAAAAAGAAGGCGTGCCGAGGAATCACAAGAACAGCAAGAAATCAGGCTTGCTGCTGATAGAGAAAGTAAGAAAAGAAAGCGTGCCGAGGAATCAGAGCAACCTGAAAGTTATCGCCTGGCATTCAGGTACAGCCCAGTCGATGATTATAGCTTGAGTAGGTGTGTTCAAATCGGGACAATGTCTAAAATTTGTCCCTATTGCAAGGCCTTGAAATTCAATGGTGAAACAATGGGAATGTGTTGCGCCTCAGGAAAAGGTATACTTCCTCTATTGGCTGCACCACCAGAGCCATTGAAGACTTTTCTTACTGGAACTACGTCAGAATCTAAGCGTTTTTTGTCTTAAATCAGAAAATACAACTCATATTTCCAAATGACGTCGTTTGGAGCCGAAATCGAAAATCCAGATCAATTTATGTCTACTTTCAAAGTAAAAGGGCAAATTTATCACAACTACCTGCTGGTTTCTGTAATTTAGTGACGTCCAAAAATGAATTGATTGAAAAAGTATTTCCGAATATTCTAAAAAATTATAAAAATAATAAATGGCTAAGCGAAAGAGCGATTCTCGCACCCAAAAATATAGACGTCCACGAAATCAACAGTATTGTTTTGACCAAGATTCGAGACCAGGCAGTCCTTTACAAGTCAGTCGACACAGTTTTGGAACCAAATGAAGCGGTTAATTATCCATCTGAATTTTTATATTCCGTGGACCTTTCAGGGTTTCCACCACACGTGCTACAACTAAAAATAGGCGTACCAATAATACTTTTAAGAAATATCAACCCACCAAAGCTTTGCAATGGCACGCGACTTGCCGTAAAAAAAAACAATGAAAAACCTAATAGAGGCAACAATCTTGACAGGGCCTTTTGAGGGTGAAACTGTTCTTATTCCTCGCATTCCCATGATTCCAACGGATCTGCCTTTTTCAATTTAAAAGATTGCAATTCCCAATTCGATTAGCATTTGCAATCACCATTAACAGAGCTCAAGGTCCATCATTAGAAAAATGTGGTATAGATCTTAATACTGATTGTTTTTCCAATGGACAATTGTACGTTGCATGTTCGAGGGTCGGTAAACCTGACAATCTATTAATATGAAGCGACAATTGGACAGCGAAGAATGTTGTATATTCGCAAGTTTTACGCAGTTAATTTGTATTGTATCTATCTATCTATCTATCTATATAAATACGAGTTGTGTGTATGCATGTTTGTTTGTTTGTAAAAAGAGCATTTGCATATGACGTCATTATTAGTACATACGGCTTTGTATATGCACAGAAATGGGAAAGCCAAGAATGTTGTATATTCGCAATTTTTACGTAGTTTGAAACACATACAGAAATCAGCAGGTAGTTGTGATAAATTTCCCTTTTACTTTGAAAGTAGACATAAATTGATCTGGATTTTCGATTTAGGCTCCAAACGACGTCGTTTGGAAACATGAGTTGTATTTTCTGATTTGTGACAAAAAACGCTTAGATTCTGACGTAGTTCCAGTAAGGAAAGTCTTCAATGGCTCTGGTGGTGCAGCCAATAGAGGAAGTTTAACTTTTCCTGAGGCGCAACACATTCCCATTGTTTCACCATTGAATTTTTTTATATAGTCCCCAAATTTTAGATATAGTCCCGATTTGAACACATCTACTCAAGCTATAATCATCGACTGGGCTGTACCTGAATGCCAGGCGATAACTTTCAGGTTGCTCTGATTCCTCGGCACGCTTTCTTTTCTTACTTTCTCTATCAGCAGCAAGCCTGATTTCTTGCTGTTCTTGTGATTCCTCGGCACGCCTTCTTTTTTCACTTTCTCTTTTAGCAGCAAGTCTGGTTTCATGGTGCTCTGGTAGTTCCTCGGCACGCCTTCTTTTATCACTTTCTCTTTTAGCAGCAAGTCTGCTTTCGCGTTGCTCTTGTAGTTCCTCGGCACGCTTTCTGTTCTTTCTTTCTCTATCAGCCTGAATTTTCGTGAATTTTGAATTGTTGTGGACAGTCATATGACAATGCTGCGAATATGGCTGGTATATGCAATGGCTTACAGGCTAAAACCCAAAGAAAAGCACCTT
Organism: Artemia franciscana; assembly: GCF_032884065.1. Taxonomy (NCBI): domain Eukaryota; kingdom Metazoa; phylum Arthropoda; class Branchiopoda; order Anostraca; family Artemiidae; genus Artemia; species Artemia franciscana. The sequence goes on from NC_088866.1 coordinate 24,022,629, forward strand.
TTGATTCTTCATTTCCTGCTCGGCCCACTCATTTAATTTAGTTGCAACTGCAGCTGCTGAGTCTTCTACAGAAGCTTGTCACTTCTTTATGTTCCTTTAAGAAATATACGTTTTTTGTAAGTTTGACACAACACTGACAACTATTAGTGTCTGAAATTATAAAAGGGAAAACAATTAAAAGAATAAACTTGTTTCGTTGGTCAGATAGAAAAGACACTTGGAAGAGTTTAAGAGATTTTCGGTTGGAAATAATTAAGACTTCAGAATCAATCAAAGATGATTTTTCCGGAAAATATTAATTTAAAAAAAATTTAAGGAATAATTTGTTGTTAATATCCATAAAGATTGACCTCTATTCGGGGCGTTTTGCTTCTTTTTCCTTAATTATGAAAATATTTCAATTCTAATACTGTTTGAGAGGCAATTCTATACATATTTTACATATTTATAACCATCATTAAAATTTAACCCCTTTTATGTAAATATCGTTGTTAAACTTCAGTTTTTGAGATTTCTATCGCTCGTTACTTACGTTAAGGCCGTGATTAAGTGAACTTGAAAACATCGAGCTTCAAAATTGAAGTTAGGTTAGTCTTCTGTCTTTTAATTCTCTAGAGACCGTCGAATGTCAAAACTTCAAATAGTACCAATTATCAAGTCTTGTGAGAGGTTTTGATAGACAGCTTCCTTTGGTGAGATGCTTCAGCCGAGGAATAGTAATATATTTGGCTGGGTCTTGCAAGCATTGGTTACCGACCAAGGGAGAAGAGAAAATGAGCAAAAGAGCACTATCATTCTCAAATACAAAATGCCCATGTATCAAACAGTTCGTGGTAACGAACTGTAGTAAGGAGCGACCCGGCTCAATAGTTACCAAAACTCTAGAAAATTGAATTTTGATATCAATAGCTACATCAAAAGAATCGAATTTTAATGCTGATTTTAAATAAATAAGTTTCATCAAGTTTAATCTTACCCATCAAAAGTTGCGAGCCTGAGAAAATTTGCCTTATTTATGAAAATAGGGGGAAACACCCTCTAAAAGTCATACAATCTTAACAAAAATCACACCATCAGATTCAGCGTATTAGAGAACCCTACTGTAGAAGTTTCAAGCTTCTATCTACAAAAATGTGGAATTTTGTATTTTTTGCCAGAAGACAAATCACGGGTGCGTGTTTATTTTTTATTTTATTTTTTTCCCCAGGGGTCATCGTATAGACCAAGTGGTCCTAGAATGTCGCAAGAGGACTCATTCTAACGGAAATGGAAAGTTCTAGTGCCCTTTTTAAGTGACCAAAAAATTATTTTGTTTGGGGGGTGGGGCTGAGGCGAGGGGGCTATGTTGGAGGATCTTTTCTTGGAGGGATTTGTCATTGGGGAAGAAAAATCAAACAGTTTGTGGTAACGAACTGTAGTAAGGAGCTATCCGGCTCAATAGTAACCAAAAACTTAAAAAAATTGAATTTTGATATCGATAGCTACATCAAACGAATCGCATTTTAATGCTGATTTTAAATATATAGGTTTCATCAAGTTTAGTCGTACCCATCAAAAGTTACGAGCCTGAGAAAATTTGTCTAATTTAGGAAAATAGGGGGAAACACCCCCTAAAAGTCGTAGGATCTTAACGAAAATGACAGATTCAGCGTGTTCGAAAACCCTACTGTAGAAGTTTCAAGCTCCTATCTACAAAAATGTGGAATTTTGTATTTTTTGCCAGAAGACAAATCGCGGGTGCGTGTTTATTTGTTGTTTTTTTTTCTTTTCCCCAGGAGAATGTCGCAAGAGGTCTCATTCTAACGGAAATGAAAAGTTCTAGTGCCCTTTTTAAGTGACCAAAAAAATTAGAGGGCATCTAGGCCCCCTCCCACGCTCATTTTTTTCCAAAGTCAACGGATGAAAATTTTGAGATAGCCATTTTATTCAACATAGTCGAAAACCATGAGAACTATGTCTATGGGGATGACTTACTCCCCCACAGTCCCTGTGGGAGGGGCTGCAAGTTATAAACTTCGACCAGTGTTTATATATAATAATGGTTATGGGGAAGTGTACAGACGTTTTCAGGGGTATTTTTTTGGTTTTGGGGGTAGGGTTGAGGGGAGGGGGCTATGTGGAAGGATCTTTACTTGGAGAAATATGTCATGGGGGAAGAAAAATTCAATGAAAAGGGTGCAGGGCGCAGAACGAATCTGGTCACGTTAGAAAAAAACGTCAAATTCGGAGCTTAATATACAGTGCTGGGTGTTCAGAGCCTCTCAATTATGGAGTATAATTTGAAAATAGTACAACTATACGAGCAATAAAACATATATACCACAACCATAACTAAACTAACGAAAGAACTGCTAAGAGATAACACAACTATAAAGCGAAAACAGGTGAAAACTAACGGGAAAATAAACGAACTAAGTATAATCCTTTTCGAATTTTGAGCCTAACTTCTGCAAAGGAGTAATGATGTCAGAAGCCCCGAAATACCGAATTATTTTCTTTCAAACAGTTCGTCGTAACGAACTGTGGTAAGGAGCGACCCGGCTCAATAGTAAACGAAACTCTAAATAATAGAATTTTGATGCTAAAATATACATCAAAAGAATCGGATTTTTATGCTGATTTTATATATATAAGTTTCATCAAATTTGGTCTTTGTCATCAAAAGTTACGAGCCTGAGAAAATTTGTCTTATTTTAGAAAATAGGGGAAAACACCCCCTAAAAGTCACACAATCTTAACAAAAGTCACACCACCGCATTTCGCGTATCAGAGATCCCTATAGCAAAATTTTCAAACTCCTATCTACAAAAATGTGGAATTTCGTATTTTTTGCCAGAAGACAAATCACGGGTGCGTGTTTATTTGTTTGTTTGTTTTTTTTTCTTTTACCCAGGGGTCATCGTGTCGACCAAGTGATCCTAGAATGTTGCAAGAGGGCTCATTCTAACGGAAACAAAAAGTTCTAGTGCCCTTTTTAAGTGCCCAAAAAAATTGGAGGGCACCTAGGCCCCCTCCCACGCTCATTTATATTTTAAGATAGCCATTTTGTTCCGCATAGTCAAAAACCATAATAACTATGTCTTTGGGAATGACTTACTCCCCCACAGTCCCTGGGGGAGGGGCTGCAAGTTACAAACTTCGACCAGTGTTTACATATAATAATGGTTATTGGGAAGTGTACAGTCGTTTTCAGGGGATTTTTTTTACACATAGACGATGAATGATAACTACAAAGTCCACGTGGTAATACCTATATGGAACTGTAGGTAAATTTTCTTACATTTGTTGATATACGGTTTCTTGATTTACTATTTACGCTCGTTGACGTCATTTTTATGAGACAAGGTACTTTTTTTAGTATTTAACGGGTTTATCGTGAAATTAGTGCTGAAGGGAAAATTGAGTAACACATTGTTACCCCAAAAAAAGGCTTTAGTTATTATTTTGCGTCATTCAATGTATGTTCAATGCTGCATATCCTCATAAAATCACACATCTAAGCATTAAAGCCATTTGTAAATAAAACTGCCAATTTAAATGTCTAGAGAATAGCGGTTTATTGTTATAGCTGTTAACTCTGTTTCTATTCTTCTGGACATTTGGTTGGGCAGTCCCACGTAAAGATTGTAGCATTTACAATTTGCTTTACAAAAAAAGATGAAAGCATGATTGCCTGAATCCGTAAAATTTCAGCCTACTTCACTCCATCACAAAGCATTCTAAGTCACATATTGCCAAATGTTTCAGTATCTGAGGAAATACTTACTCGAAAACTAACTATATACGAGAGTAGTAGAAGTCCCCAAAAACTTACAAAAAATTTCAGATGTATGCTGGCCTTGGGGGTAAGTAAGTAAGACAGCACTAGACCCTTAAGGTCCAAACCGGCGGTGCTGATCTCCGTTTCATGGCCCTTCAGCCAGTAAGTGCAATGGGGGGCTGGGGGCCAACCATCCTGTGCTTTCACACACCCTTCCTGCTTACCTTCCCCAGATTTCTCCAGGTATCCATTTAGAGCTGGGTTGACTCTGGCTGAGCTTACAGAGTCACGCCACTGACCCCTGTTCCAAACTAAATAACTGGTCCCAACTGGGATTGAACCCGTGACCCTTGGACACAGAATTTCAACGCCAGCGCGCCAGTCACTCAGCCAGGACGGCTTTGGGTAGTTCTGGACGGCTTGGTAGGCCTTGGATGTAGTTCTGGCAACCTTCTGGCTGTTCCGCTGAAATAGTATCCGCAAATAGGGGCCTAGTGATCATATAAGGCTGCCAAAATCATACTCAGGGCTCAATAAATTGCTGAGATTAGAGTGACGCCAATAATGGCTGCCATAATCAAGCCCGGGGTCGATTCCCCTGGTCCATATGAAGAACCGACTATGATATAAGATAAAATTCCTTGAGGAGTAGTCTGAGGTGGGAAAAAGAAATTCTCTTACCAGTACTGGTACTGATAATCAATTATCGCTGCTGCTTATGGCTGGTAAGTTGTGGGTAACTCTCTCCTCTCTTTTGAGGGACGAGCATTGTCTGTTGGAGCCTGTATGAGCCGCGAGTCTGTCTAAGTTCTTGAGATAGAGAAAACAGTTATGGACACTTCGACACTTCCAAAGAAGGCTCTTTGATGAAGGGGAAACTCAGAATTGCCCTATCTCAAACTACCACGCCGAGGACCAAGAATCAAGGACCTATTTTTTCTTGGGGGGGGGAGTATGGAGAGGTATTTAGCCTCTGTTGCCCCAATGTTAATAATAATGCCTCAGCGGTCTTTCTTTAGGTGATGGGTGCAATATTACTTCTGATGGCTTACCTGAAATATAATGAATAAAAAAGCTCCTAGTGCTGCCAAGTAAAAAGAAAGATTGGTTTAAAGTTTAAACTAGTTTGTTATTTTTTTTTTCTTGCCTTTCCACTTTTATCTCGTATGTAGTGGCTCTGTTTGACTTTTTCTGAATCATCTTGTAAATCAACAATTTTCCCAAATTATTTAACGGTAGCAAATTATTAAAGTACTTAAGTAGCAAGAAGAGTTGTTATTTAATCAAACTGAATAAGGATCGATTCCTTCAGATAATTTTTGATTCCTTCAAGACATAACCATGCATAAGTTCTTTAGTAGGTTTTATATATAATTTCACCTTGTATTATTAGTTGAGAAAGAAGATGCCAATTCCCCCTCTTTTTTGGCTATTTTACTCAAGTTTAGTATAAGATCTTTCACAATTACTTCTTCTGACAATTTATGTCAGGACAAAGCCATCTGGGGGCAAAATAGCTGAACAAAATAGTGTACTTTTTCTTTTTTTTTATGTGATTCTTGTTTTGGGAGTTATGGACGAATTTATTTTTTACTATGGGGCATGATCGTCTCTTCCTAGGTTGCTAGCTACCGCTGTAACCCGGAAAAGTTTATTGCGCAAAGAAATTTGTGAAGTCTTTGAAAACTTTAGCCTACTAGAAACCCCTCGAAAATGGCATCGGATCAGATAGAAAATTGTAGTGTTAGAATTACCACGGTCGGAAACTTTGTGCACGGGAGTTACGGTCATCCATCTTGAACAGCAAAGAGGATCACTTTTTTTTGCTGGGGAAGCTCAGATGTGTCTCCGTTTCTCATTCTTGTTTTCATCACAAAGGTGATTTTATCGGACCAGCTTTTCATAGAATTATGTGAAAGGGATCATGGAAAGGAAATCTCAATATCTACTGCCCTTTTTTTTATAGGAAAAGAGATCCAGCCACAGCAATGGGGCGTTTTCTGCCATTTGTGCCATCAATGTTTTCCCGTGGCAAATCAAGACGCTGGAGAATGAATATTCTAAGATAGCCAATAAGTTGTTCTTGGTGTAAGGCCCCAGCAAAGAGGCTCTGATCAACTCCCCCCAACTCTTAAAAAATCGAACAAAACGACGTTTTCTGCCAGTCTTCGCCACAAAACATCATTTTAACTCTAAAGAGATCAACATTCTGAGAAATACAAATTCTAAGATAGCCAATAGATCTGACATGGTCTAGAGCCCTAGGCACGAGGTTCTGACCCTCCTCCTTCCCTTGAAAAACTAGGAAACAGGTCTGAATTTTGTTGTAACCGGTTACTTTTAATTTGAAATTAGAGACCCCCCGAAGGCTGCAAGCACAACACGATCACTCCAGAAACACACGATCACTCCAGAAACACTATGCAGAAACACACGATCATCTGGGGGCAAGATAAGAAGAGTCTGAAAATAGAAAACAAAATGATCATTTTTACTGAATTTAGATAAAGTTTCAAACAGAATGACAAAGAGATGTGGTAATTATCAACATTACATAATTAATTTAAAATACAAAATTTTTCAAAAAATAATTTTTTTCGAAGAAAAGAAAAAAGAACTCCATTAAGCCAAAGAGAGAAGTTGGATTAAGGGTGTGTTTGTTTACTACAAAGGGTGTGAGAGGGGGGCTTCTTGCCTTCCAAGGACTTTTGACTACTAAAAAGAGATAAGGTACTTTAAATCTCGAATTGAATGAGCTCCCTCTGACGTTTTCGCGAACACTTCTTCCATGCCATATGGCCTGGTAAAAAAAAAAAAAAAATAAGACTAAGACAAATTAACGCAACATGGAACTGCAGAGAGTAAACCTAGGCCCATTCTAACCGAAACCTTTAAAGCTTATTTTATGAGAAACTGTCTAATGTAAAATGTTTCCCAACTGGCGTTGATTCAGAAATAACAATTTTTATTAAGAATTAGTAAAATAATAATTTCTAATTATTGAGACAAATTTTTGAGAATTCTAAGAAAAAGAGCCAGACACCGCTCATAGATGACGTCAAATCAAAATTAAAAGTGCACAATTGAAGCCGCTATTGTCGAAAACTTTTAACTAGTGACTTGCAGTCTCTAACTGTAGTATAACTTTAAACAGCAAGGGAGATCGTGTTTCTGCATAGATAGCATTATAATGTTACTTAATTTTCCATTTTATATTTGTTCTTCATGAGTGATCACGTTGAGGCAGTGGTCAATGAATATTGGAGGAAAATTCATTGGGACGGAACAAAGTCTTTTACCCTGTTGGCATTTTATGCCATTTCATGCCATAAAACGTCACTTTCCTATCAAAGAGAGCCAAAATTATGGGAAATCCAGATTCAAGGCTAGGTCTTGGATTTGTTGTGTTCTAATATCCTGAAGTGGATGTTTAGCCCATAAACACGTTTCAGTCTTCTGATGTGTCTATCTCCATCCATTCACCTCCAAAGGACACTAGAATAACCTTGGGCAAATATATTAAGAAAAGAGAAATCACCAATGCAACAGCACAAACAAATTAAAAAAAAACAAAACACATATGTGTACAAGTGACAGAGGGGTAAAAAAAGGTAAAGGTCCAAAAAGAGATAACTAAGAAATAAATAATTCGTTTAATTTGGCGTTTGATCCTCTGTCTACAAAAATGTAACATTTCTTATGCAAATATTAACGGTTAATCCTTAAAAAAAAAAAAAATTCTGGCATAATATGACAGACGGTTCACTTTCAAAATAAATGATTTTACAGGTGTTTAGGGGAGGCAAATAAATTTTGGACAAAACTTTTTTAAAGTACATGGAAGAAATCAGTTGCTTACAGGAATGAAACTTTCAGTGATTACCATAATAGATAATTGAGCTAATTCCACAACTTTCAATCCCCAGCTCTACTATATACATGAAAATGTGTCTGAAAAGCGCCAATCAAAATTTTTTGGAGAATTTTATAGCCAATAAAATTTATAAGAAAAATTTGTTTGGTTAAATAGCGCTTGCTAAGGTTCGGCATTAGTAAAGTCTCCAAATATCTGTTGGGTACATGTTGGAAAAACACGACGTGTTTGTGCGTGTTTGGGGGAGGGGTGGGGGCGTTGGTGTAGCTGCGCTCTGACCACTTTTACCCTTAAAAAGGGCACTAAAATTTCTGATTACCAATCCAATGAGTCCCCGCCAAAACATATACGACCGCCCTTTCTATAAGAACCTTATATGCCCCAGGGTCTATCTTACAGCCCTTTCCCTGAGTGTTATAGGGAGAGGGTTGTCATCTTCACAAAAATAAATTCCAAAACCTTCGATTACGATGACTAAGTTTATTATCTCCAAATTGTTTTTGGAGGTGTTAAGAGAAATGAAGAACGTGGAGGGGGGGTGTATTGCTCTCAAATCACTTTGACTGTTAAAAAGGCATTATGACTTCTAATTTCAAATTAAACAAGCCCCAAACGAAGTTTATACAACCGCCGATTCCATAAAAACTTTATATACCCTCATGGCATAACTTACAACCCTATCCCGAGGGTGCTGGGGGAGGGGGTGTAGAGACACCAATATGTGTTTTTTGGACTAACTTGAACAAAATCCTTATCTTATGATTTCAATCAGATGCGTTTGGTGAAAAAGGGGGCTGTTGGGGTGGGGATCCAAATGGCTTCTGTCACTTTTGAAGCTTGAAAAAGAACTAGAACTTCCAATTTTTAACCAAATGAGCCTCTTTTAAAATTAAACAACCATCCTTTCCATAAAAACTTTAAATACCCCTCAGCATAACCTACAACCCTCGTCCCTAGGCTTTGGTGGTTATTTCAGCCCCAAAAGCCTTGTTGTATGATCTTTGGAGTATTTAAAATAAAATAACTGATAAAATAATAATATTTAAAATAAAATAAAATAAAATTACTGAGTTATAAGTAAAAATGCCACTAAATAAAACTTTCCGAACGCAAAATTTCAGCAGGAGCCTCTTTAAATTTCCGTATTAAAAATTGCAACACCCTCTACAGTACCATCTTAAACATCAAGAGAAATATGCATCTCGGAAACTGTTTATGCAGAATTTTTGAAAGTATTTGAGCATTTAATTTGGCATGTATTTTAATACTTAGAAAAGAGCTTAACATCTCGAAAAAAGTAATTAAAAAGGCAACTAAAAAGATTATTTCTAACACAAGATTTTATCACGAGCCTCTTAAATTTACAAATCGTGAGAACACCCACTGAGGGAGATCGTTATGAAAAATATTGATCTAGGAAACAGTTAATGCATAATTTTTAAAATTATTTGACGATTCAAATTAATGTATATTTAAATATTAACACAAAGAAACTCCTATCAACTATTTTGGGACGCTTTATAAAGAACAAGTAAAATACTAATAAGTAAATTATTCCTAACACAAGATTCCACGATGAGCCCCAGAAATTTACAAATGATAAATCCAAATATTCTCTGAAAGTATCACCACGAATATTAAAAGATGTATACGTCTAGGAAAAAGTTTCCACAAAATATTTGAACGAATTTGGGTATTTAATTTAGGTTTTATTCAAACATACTCACAACACTGCTTTTATGTTCTTGACATGGACATAACGGTATGCAAAACCGTAAAACATCGTAACGAGTTAGATTTTTGATCTGTCTCTATTTTAAGTAGAGATATAGGTCTCTAAACTAATCAATGACGTCCCAGAGTCTCCATCCCAATACAAGTTCAATATGGGCTGCTACAAGCTCATGTGGTCCCATCCCCGATTTTGAAACAGAATTTGGATTTTCCTTCATAAGCCAGATTTCAAGTCGCTGAGAAAAGGGGCTACCTGAATCGGCAAATATTCAGTTCCCTTTCATTTAAACTTGGCTCTTTCGTTAAAAAAAACTTGTGGTTAGATTTACTGTTCAACTCTAAGAGCTTAAGTTATGCACGATAAAACTTTTCTATGTTCCTAAATTAGCGGCACCATTTACGATTAAATATCCAATCGAGGTTTTCAGATGGCTCTTGAATCTCATTTTGAAAGAGTCAACAGAGGAACTTTTGTGAGTAAATTCCTGAGAAAGATCATTCTAGGATGAAGTGCAACGTCGGATGAAGCTGTTTTTTAATTACTCTGTTCTCGGCTTGCTATTCTCAAGATAATTGGACCGAGCTGTGTGCCTTCATGTCTTTTTGTTGGTTATGCAATGGGACGCACAATACGAGAAACCTCTAAAAAGGAGGCGAATTTAAGTGCTTGCAGAAAATAGGCATCGAGGCTACATCAAACCCTTTCACTAACAGACTGGAGAGAGTCATGGGGAAAACTAAGTCTGCCCTATTAGCCCCATTTTGTTCTTTTGGAATGGCGCCAGCAATGTTTTCGGAATGCCAGCATACGGCAGACATCCATACTCCGCAATGGGTGTGATGCAAGACTTGCGAAATGAAGTGATCAAAAAAAAGGTTATAACTGATATAAAGGGTTTATTTTTGCTAAGTCTTAGCTTTTTAAATGATTGAGTAAAAAACAAAGAGCATAAAAAAATTATTTTCCTAGTGCAAGTTTTGATCATGAGTCTCCTATTTCTACAGAACTAAAGTGAGTTTTTCAATCATCATTTTTATATTGCCATGAACAGAAAAAAGTCTTCAAAGCCATTATTGATGTATAAAAGAGGTTCTCATGTTATTTTGTAAACTCTGCTCGCTCTTTTTTTCTGTTTTACTTTGTTGTTGTTTTAACAAATATAACTTATTAAATATGTATGTTGAATCCAGCTGCCAAAAAGAGACTGAAATTTCTATCTGGGCTTTTTTTAAACAAATAAACAATAACCTTCCGTTCGAAATTGAAAAATCCGCTTCATCGCCCGGAGACATTATATTCACAAAAATGCAACTTCAAGAAGATTGACGTGTCCAATCAGTTCCATTTTCGTTAACACTCTGAATGACTGAGCAACAATTAAAAAGGCTATTAAATACAACTTTTATGGCAGAAAATCATCCTGAGCCTCTTAAATCAACAGATAAAAAAAACAATAGTTTTTTAGATTATCCTTTTTAGCGTGCCAAGAACAGAATCCGAAACTATTCTTGAAACCCATTATTGATCTCTCGAAGAGCCACCGCCTGAGTCAAGGCCAAAATAAGCAACTAAAAAATCCTGTGGCTCCTGATCTTGCTTCGATACACGCTTGCTGATCTTGCCCAAAAAATTGGGGTTCATGAGGAATACATTCGTACTAAGATTCTGTTACACAGCTAAAATTTGTTTGTGATATATCTTCCAACTAATATTTTTTTTTCTTTTTACTGGCTTAAAATTGTACATACATACATGCAAGAAACAATCGTATACAGAATTTATATATATAGATATATCTTTTTATTTATTAAATAACCCTTATTAATTTTTTTTTTCATTATTTAACATGGAATTTAACGTTTCGTTCCTTTTACTAGGTTAAAATTTCCCATAGAAAACCAAATAAGGCTTCTAAAGGATATTGCTATTTTGCTTTCCTTTCTTAATTTACGCTTCAAAATACCACTTTGACATCAATATGTCAAATGTTTTCTCCCTTGACCTATCTTAGCTCTATTCATACCTGACACTGCGATTCTCTAGGGCTTTCCTAAATCTCTTTCGAAATCATGAAGTTTTTAGGGCAGTTTACATTTTTTTTATGTTACCACTTTGAACAATAAGATAATAAACAATAATGATTGCCTAAATTCGACACCAAAATTTCAAACATTTTCCCCCTGGACCCATTTTAGGTCTGTTTATACATAACAATGCAATTTCTTAAGATTTTAGTTTTAGCTGTTTCAAAATTATGAAGTTCTACGGTAGTTTCACATTTTAGTCAATGTTGCCACTTGAACAATAAAAAAATGAGCAATGCTAATTAGTAAAATTTGATATTGAAATGACAAACTTTTGGCACCCTGAACTCATTTTAGGTCTGTTTACACCTGAAAACACAGTTTTGTAAGACCTTCCTTTTAGCTGATTCAAAATTATGAAGATTTTATCGCAGTTTCACATTTTGTCAATGTTGCCACTTTGAACCATAAAAAAATAAACAATAACAATTAGATAAATTTAACACCAAACTGTCAAACATGTTCCCACTGGACCCATTTTAGGTCTGTTTAGCTGATTCGAAATTATGAACATTTTACCACAGTTTCACATTTTGTCAATATTGCCACTTCGAACACAAAAGAAAATAAGCGAAACTAATCAGTTTAATCTGACATCGTTTCGGTCCATAAAATTCAGTCATTAATAACCTGTTGATTTCCAAAGACAAATACACTTTCAAAGGAAGGCTAAACCTTCTTAAGATGTTTGTTGCCAGGTGTTTTAAAGTTATTTGTTTTGCTGATTGTTTGCCCAGTTTTTTTTTTTCCAATTTAGTTCCAACTACTACAAAATTGTACAACTAAATATTGAGGTCTTTTTCATTAAAATTGAATCGGTTGTGCAAGTTTCCACCAGACAATTTTACAAAATCAGATTTAGTTTTCACTTGGTACTTTAACGAATAATGTCATTGGATTATGAGAACGCGCCACAGACAAACACGGACAGGCTCAGGTAGGTGCTCTTCTTCTTTACGTAGTTCTTCCCAAAAATTTACTTTACCTAAGCGATCATCAACAGTAGCTAACGATTCTCCTGTTTATGAATCCATTTCTCTCCACAAGTTTGCTTGTGAGCAACCTTTTTTTTCTTTTTGGGGTGCTTTGTTTGTGTTATATTTAGTATAAAAAATGATGATGATGATAATGATGACAAAAGCCAGTAGGATTTAAGCAAATGTTTTATGACTTAATAAGTCAAATCAATTTTTTTTTCTTTGGAGATCATCATGCACAGCTGTTTTGCCAGCCAGAAGAAAAAAAAAGCATTCAAACTTTGTTGTTCCGCCAATTTTCTTAGCTTTTTTCCTCGATTTTTACTCAAAAAATTCAGGCAAAATAATTTTGATTTCGGGTACATAGAAGAAAAGATGATAAAATTCAACAAAATAATTTGTTTCTTTGGACTAAAAATACTGCGTTTTTTTGACAAGTTTATACGTAATAAATAATTCTAAATATTTAAACTTTCCTTTTGAGGGAGATTTTGCCCTTCTTCTAAGATTAGACTCATTTTCCAAGGCTCCTCTCTTTTTCCGGGCAAATTTTAAAGTTGGGATCACCATAAAACCAACAATGTTGATGCATATAACATTATCAAAATATAGGTCTTTACAGTTTGAGTAAAAAGCTACTAGTACTAGTAGCTTTTTTATTATGTTAGCTTACAGTTCGATATTACAAAGTGCTTTACATGGTTAGGAATAATTGGCTACCCATGGAAAAGTGATTTTGATAACAATGGTTTCAATAGTGCCTTCTTTATTAAAATTCAACGTCACATTCAAAGAGTTTCAATTTTTTTTTCTTAAAAATTCCTCAATAATTGTGTTTACGACCCATATAATAAGGTTAAAAAGGTAAAGGATACGAATTAGACTTTACAGTTCCTATTGGTGGTGCTGATCTACATTCCATGGCCCTTCAACCATGAAATGTAGTGAGGAGTTGGGGGCCAGCCATCTTGTGCTTTCGCACACCCTTCCTCTTCGCCTTCCACAGATTTCTCCAGGCTCCCATTTACAGCTGATTCGACTCCGACTGAGGCTACAGAGTCACACTACTGACACCCGTTCCAAACAAATAATTAGCGACGCCAAGACTCGAACCTTTGTACTCACGGAAAAACGATTTCAGGTCAAGTGTGCTAACTCGGCTAGGACGGCTCGTTTAACAGCTATAGATAAACCCAAACTGGGCTATCAGACTTTTATCAACTTTAAGATGTAAATATTTTTTGTACTTTTTTAATGTATTTTAAAACTTTCGTTTAACATATGCTGTGATTCACTCTTTACTAGATTACGGCTGCTGATGTAGCAATGGTATGGTTGCATGACAAAAATACATTACCGACATGAACCAGTGAAATTCAAGCAAAATTTTTAACATCATACCTTATGAAAATAACTTCTCTTTTTTTTCTTTTACACAACTAAACGAAACTAATAAGTACTAGAAAAACGATAAATGAAAAAAAGAAGTTAAATTTATCTTATCTAAATCTCCCATCCCACTCCACTTCATAAGGTGATACATAATCCCAGCAGCCTAGCATATTATTTCTGATGAAATATTTTCTGGAATATTCATTCTCGTTCAGTTCTTCTAACAACTGCTTCTGCTCTTTTTCTTTTTGCATCATTTCGTAGTTGACTACTTTCGCCTTGAATGGCAATTTCTCAGCAAGCATGTTAAGGAAGCCTTTCACCTGAAATAAAGAAGAAAAATAAATGCTATTTCGACTGCGGTACTTCAATAGAGCTTATGCACCTTTTTTGCAAATCTTATACTTATATTACACCCCCCTCAAACCGATGAGCTCTATCAATTTAACAATAAGTAGGCTAAACCCTAGTAACTTGCTTTAGTAAAAAAAGGGAATCTTTCCCATAGCTTGTTAGACCATTTTTCACTCTTCCTGCTGTGTGCCTAGATCAGGAATGGGTAATCTGTAGACCACGGGCTATATTTACCCCCTAATAACATTTTTCGGCCCGTGAGATTCACCACACTTTCACAAAACCTAAAGACCAAAGAAGTGAAAAGCAATATATTAAAAAATAGTTTATTTTTGCAATCATACCCTTTAAAAGCTAGGAGTCGAAATTACTGACGCAAAAAGTGAATTCGAAAAACTGGAGAAAACAAACCAGTAAAAACTAGAAGACTATACGAGAATTATAGGAAACTAGAAAAGTCATTCAAAGTATGGCTTGAGTCTTGTTAAAGGGTATAATCGTTTGGCAAGTTTCTTCTTATAGGTCAGAGATGGTCAGGCTTCACTACATGTGAAAACAAACTCCACTGTTCGCTCGTTACGAGAGCCAACAGAAAATGGAACATTAAATTTTGCATTTGTATCAAATTCTCATCTTTTCACGTTGTTCTCTAGCATAGTTGCTTGTTTAATCTTGTGCTTTTTCCTTTGCTTCCCATTGATAAAGGTTTTTGGAGTTAATACCGAAATATTTCAATTTCTAATAGTAAATGGAATAAAAAACAACTTTTTTTAAATAAGAGCAGCAATACCAATACTTAACATGAACGGAAATAATTCCGTATGTGAGCACGACTTTCCCATCCTCAATCACCCTGCTCTTACCCAAAAGTTTTACAGTACTTTAAAAATAACGTTTCTCATTCAAATATTCCAAAATAATATTTCAATTGAATAAATATTCTTATTACACTTATATTCCAAATAAATAATTATTCCAATTAATTAAATTAATATCTTCTAAATAAATAAAAAATACTTCATTTCCACCATCCTTGCTTTTGAGCACTTCCAAACAACAAGGAAGATGCCAAACTAAAAGCTTTGTTTAAATATTTCATGGCTATACGGATTTTTTTTTAAATAGTCATTTAGAATAACTCTTAGTTTTTGCCTCAATACAAGACGATGGTACAGTTAGGCTATACATGAATAGCAGAAATTTTTTCATCATATTTCTTTTATTCTAACTTCAGTGAAAATAAATTCCGTTTCCATTGATTTTTTCATTTCTTTTCGACAGCCGCGCCTATTCTTTCAAAGAACCTTACGTGGCCTTCGAGTTGTTCCAAGATTTAATTTTATTTCATTGTTCTAGCACGTCAAGAAGCATCGAACTCGCCAAAGCACTAGAAATCCCTCCAATTCCCCCAAAGAGATCAGATCCGGTCCGCTTATGTCAATCACGTATCTATAACTTGTACTTATTCTCGAACTGACCAAAGTACTAGAGCTTCCCTCAACTCCCCCAAAGAGAGCGAATCTTTCCGGTTATGTCAATCATTTATCAAGAACATGTGCTTATTCTTTCCATCAAATTTCATCCCGATCCCTCCACTCTAAGAGTTTTCCAAGATTTTCGATTTCGAAGATTTCCTTTTCTCCCTCCAACCTCAATGTAATGAACTGAACGTGGAGCATCTGATACGTCAGATCTTTCTATATATCAAGTTTAATTAGATCCAATCACCTATTCGCAAGATAAACATATATCTATTTTCTTGATTTGCCCCCCCCCCCCTCTAGATGGTTGAATCGGGAAACAACTGTTATCAAGCCAATTTGTGCTGGTCCCTGACACGCCTACGAATGTTCACCGTCCTAGCACGTCCAGAAGCACCGAACTCGTCAAAGCATTGAAAATCTCCCCGAATCCCCCCAATGACACCGGATTCGGTGGAGATTTAAAATAAGAGGTTTTAGTTACGAGGTCCTTCTAAATATCGAATTTCATTAAGATCCGATCACTCGTTCGAAAGTTAAAATCTCATTTTTTCAATTTTTTCCGAATTAACCAAATTATCCGGTTGGGATCCTTCTATCCCAACCTTCTATCCAAACCAATCTTCATTCTACACGATGACCTTCTAAATATCAAATTTCATTAAGACCCCCCCCCAGAGGGTCAAATCGTGGAAACGAATATTTCTAATTTAATCTGGTCTGGTCCCTAATACTCCTGCCATATTTCATCGTTCTAGCTTATCTGGAAGTGCCCAAACTAGCAAAACCAGGACTAACAGACAGACAAACAGAACGAAAAAAACTACGATCGCTATATATCCCTTGGTAAATACCAAGTTCCATAAAAAGAGTGAAATTTCGCTTTACATGCCGGTTTCATATAAATCAGTTATCATTAACTTAAGTCCCTAATTACTATACCCGCATTGTACCCCTAGCTCTGACACAAGAAAAAGAACAGAAGATAAAAACAAGGAAATTCGCAGCAAATGAAAACAAAGAAACTTACAAATATAAGAAAAATTTAGAAAGATAAGAAAAAACAAACAGATTAAGAGTAGTTACTTCTCTCAAACATAAAGAGAATAAGGAAGAAAAACCCCTTCGTTCCTCACCAACACCGCTCTTAGGTTTACGGTCTATTTACATTATTTCTTTTGCTTATTTTGTCTTTTATCAGCTTCACGGTAATCTTCCAAAATCTCTTCGGAAAACTCCTATATATTTCTGATTGAGCTCCATATAGCCTTCGTTCTTCAAATAATATATACATCCCGCCTATCCCTACTATTCGATCAGATTTTAATCCCCTCTTTGCTTATCAACAGGTCTGGAATTCACTACCTTCTTCAGTACAGAGATGCCACTCGCTTGGGACTTTTAAAAGGATTCTTAAGGATCATTTAATAAAGAATCGAATAGAATAACATTTTTTTCTTCCTCTGAGGAGTTGATGTCCCCTGAGTTCCGTTCATGGTGTTTGGTTGTCTTTTCTGCGATTTGACTCCCAGGCCTCAGGTATGTTCTCTATGTTCAGGTTTGTTCTATCGTTCTCTCTTTTTTTTGTTGTTGCTTATGTTGCATCCCCCTTATTGCTTGTATTTTTTTGTATCCCCCTTGTATCCCTGGCCATTATGCCTTTCGAGGGGGAATAAGTGTATTGTAAGTCCATTTTGAATTGGATTTTGTATTGTATTGTATCGAATAATAAACCTCTATTCTTCTTCTATTCTATTCTATTCTTCAGTGGCATCAATTCATGAAAATTACATAGGAGGGCCAAATTAATTTTTTTAAATCTAAAAGGGGGGCGAAATTTTAATTTTTGGTAAAAAAAAAGGAAAAAAAGGCATTTTCAACGACAATAACCTCAAGGCTGTATTTGGAAATCTACTAAGGGAGGGGAGTGGGAGAAACTCTAAGGGGAATACCCCCAAAAGGGGGCTTAAAATTAAAATGGCAGTAATTATTATATTTGCAAAGAGTTTTACTTTTTCGAAATTAACTCCAATTCCCAATAGGTTTTAAATAAAATTTAACTTATTTTATGGGTTTGCCCAATTTTCAGGTGTTCTCAATTCAAAAAGAATAAGATATGGCCAATAGTTTGGGAGGTTTTTAGCTTTATGGACTCCCGTCTATATTTATTTTCTTTTTATACTGAGGACGACTGAGTAGACGCCATGAACGGAATATTTATATTTTTCTCTTTTTAGTTTTGCTACCTGTGAATTGTCCTCGTGTTTTTGTTGTTCGACGTTTTCTCTTATTACCATACTTAGCCGGGATGGTCTTTATACTTTAAAGAGAAAGAGATTAGATCAACAGAAATTTCTACAATAAGCATTGACGTCCTTTTTCATTAATAAAGTTCCATCCATAAAGATAAAATCATTTTTTTTGCTTTCCATTTGCAGAATACTTCCATTGCAGAACCCATTTCAGTACATGCTTCAAGGCCATTAAATTTTGCAAAAAAGAATGGGCATACGAATTCCAGTTATTCCCTTGAGGATCACTAATAAAAATAAACTGAGAAAGCGAGCAGGAACTTCATTAAGCGTATTACAGAAAAAAGTTTGAAATAACCCTTGTTATATTTCTGGCAAGATCTTTCTTTTTGATAGCTGTATATTTAATTTCTAATACTCTTAAATTTTTTGTGGAGGTCTGTTCCAGCCAAAGAAAGATGTGTTGGGAAATAACAAATCTACGAAAAATATTGTTAATCAAGGAATTTTCTTTATTGAATTTCAGAAAATTCACTAAATTAATTAAAATTACTTTTTAAACTAAATTTGAAATGAATTTTTTTTATAGTCATTTTCGATTCTGACAGAGGTGACAGAAAAAGAGGAAAAAGTCCTTATTGTATTTCCACCAGTATCTTTCTTCTGATAGCTGTACAGCTAATTTCTAATGTACATCAAATTTTCAGGGAATGCCTGTTGCAGTCGAAACAGACGAGGGCCAAAGTGCAAAGAGAAAGATGCTTTAAGAAAAAACATTAATAGATACTTATTCATTTGTTAGTAAATTTGTCAAAAATATTGCTAATTAGACATTTTTTTTTACCTAATTTCAAAAATACAACAAATCAATTTGAGTACTTTTTAAATTAAATTCGATATGAAAATTTAAAATTAATTTTTGTCTTCATTTGTTTTTTTATTCCGATAAGAAGATGACAGAAAAGTGGAAATAGCCCTTATTTTATTTCGATCAACAACTTTCTTCCGATTGCTGTAGAGTTGATTTAATATTTACTTCAAACTTGTAGGGCAAGCCGACTGCAGTCAAAGTAGGGCAAGGGGCAAATTGTGGATAAGAAAGCAACTGTTCACTGAATCTAGCAAAAACGCATAAGGAAACAAATTATCGTTGATCTAGGTTTATCAAGCCAAATTGTCATAACTTTACTTTTAATTTCTATATCACAAGCATAATGTTGTAATCAACAAATGCGTAAAATACCAGAGCAATCCTCAGATAAGTCTTTGGTGTGAAAATAATCACTTTTAGAAATAATTAATAATTACTACGATTATTGGTACTTTATGATTTTTTTTTTTTTTACAAATTCAACGTTTTATTTCTTTTCTTTTTGGTGCGACATTAATTTTCTTTAGTGTTTGACTTTTACAATATGTTGTTGCATTAATTCAGGAAATGTTCAATTCTATAATAGAGCCTCAAGTAGGATTTATCACAAGCGCACTCATAGGGTCTGACTGAGGCCCAAAAACGGTGAAATTTTTAGAGCTACCAGGACAGAAACATTTTAAAAGAAAAAAAAAACAAATTAAAAAGGCCCAAAACTGGGAGCACTAATTCAAATGTCAAACACGAAAACTAAACTTATTTTTTATTAAAAAATGAAACCATACGAAATTAGAGAAGTCCTTAACGTGAAAAAAAAATTACTTTTAGATATATTTAAATTTACTATAATTTACAAATCATTTATTAAATCTTTAGAAGCCATTTTACAAACTCTACTGTCAACATGGTAGTACCAAATGGAAAACAATAAATACCCCAAAAAAATAGTGTCTAAGCTGGATGTCAGTATTTTCTGGGTATGCCTAAAGCAGCATGATGTAAGGCAATTCAATTCAATCAATTTTCAAATTTAGCAAGTTCTCAATTTCATATTAGAATTGTGAGGTACCGTTTAGTATGAGTAAAATGTATGGAAGGGGCCGGATAATGCTTTATCACGTTGGACATTACAAGATGGAAGTTTTTAATTGTTTGTATTTTTGTTTTGTTATTTCCTTTTCTTTTATTGTTTAATTTATTTAATTATTTTTTTTTTCGTTGATAAAGGCCTCAGAAATTGAAGCTAAAATATTCGGACTCGTTATTAGTGAAAAAACAAACAATCAAAAAACCAAAAAAAAAACAACAACAAACTTTTGTTATTTTCCACAATCTTATTTTAAATATTATACCCGCTTTTCTATTATATCCTGCGTTTTTCATTTCGTTTTAGTTCATATAAAGAAAATCTAATCAAGAAACTTTCCTTTCCTAAGCTGCTACTAATTTTTTCGAACTTGTGCCATCCTTTTTCTGAATAAATCTCTGCGCAGGTGCAAGAAGACAACAGGATTTTCATAGAAGATGTATTGGAAAAGAGACGGATTCTCTACTCCTAATGCACTACCTGATCAAAAAGGAACATTAAAATTTGGGTCCCGAAATAATAAAAAGTTTTGATCCAACAAAGAGAAAAATATTGTCAAAACTTTCTTCACGAACATCAATTATTCGTTTATCATGTTCCCAAAGTTCAAATGAAAACAGAAAGAAGGATCCTCTAATCTCCACCATTTACTGTGGATATCAGAGCACCATCTATGCAGCCATTTCTAAACCACGCTGGACAAACATTCATCGTGTATGTCCTCCTAGCTCCATTGTGGGACAGTTCCATCTCTCGTGGACTCACCGCCTCGTACACGTAAAATCGGGAAACACTCTCCGAACAGGGATTAATTTAATTTTATGAAACATTTTAAGAATAGATTTAGAAAGATAAAGGTCAAAATTGAACTTATGACATGAATGATGACATAAACAGAGTTTTTTTTTCTTTTGTTAAAGTTAGCATATTAAACGGTATGGATGAAAAAACTATCATTCAAACATTCTAAAATAATTAAAAATTACAGAACAAAAATTGTTTAAAATCAAAATCATCTTCTATTACTGAAATGAAAAATAACTTATAGATCTAACTAAAAATATTACCACATTTATCATTTTTTTATGTTTTTTCCCCCAAAGCTGATTGTTATTATTGAAATACTTGCCAAAAACATAAACCCTACTATTATTGGTCCGATAATGGTTAGTTTATTCATAAATTTGGACCCCGCCCTCCTGTCAAGTACCATCAATTACCCCAAAAAGCTTGTTTCTGAATCTATGCCAGGTTCGTTCAAAACATGATATTTGTTATTATTCTACACAGAACTTAAAACTATTATTAGCTAAGTAAAACTTATTGAGAATGTTTTTTGAAGCAAAATCCCCTGTCTCAAATCGAAACACACTTTCTGTCAAAAAGTTGCAAACGTCAATAATCGATAAATTAAGGATGATAGCCATATACGGTACGTGCAAGCATTCTTCGTTTCACTCTCTGCTTGTTTTTTAAAATCCTGTTTTTATGGTAATACCATTGAAAAACAGAGAGTTTTCTTATACAAAATGTCAACAATTCGTCAAAAATACTTTTCGTTCTTTTTAATGTCTCAAAATTTGACATGGCAAGGTGTAGTTCTTACGGCTTATTTTTCTGACTTGAACTTAAAAAACAATGTAATTAGCGCAGAAAAAGACGTCACAAAAATAAGCCAATGGAATTTAGGAACACATTTCAATTGGGAAGTGCTGGGCAGTAGTATCACTTTTATGCAATAAGGTTTCAAAGGAAATGAAGAATGTAAATGAAGAATGCCCACAATTTCCCTCAGCCGCTATCTGGCATTTTATTTTGGGATAAAAAAAGCATAAAATTTCAAAACATTTTTACAAAATTTTTCATTTTTTTTCATTCTGCAAAAAAATGAAAAATGAAAATTATTGAAATATTGTTGACTTAAAAGAAACAAAAGCAATGAAACTAGCAGCATAAGCTTACAGCAAAAAAAAAATCATACATTGGTTCCCCTTCCAGTCTCAGCCCCAAGAATTTTTCAACCCACTGTCTTGACATACAAGGCGATCTAAAAGATTTGTTGCCAAAGCCATTAACTACCTCATGGCCCTTCCCCAAGAAAATGAAAAATTGAAACAGCTTTAATAAATATTCTTACGTTGTTCAATTGTTTTTTTTATGTTTGGATTTATTAAAGGGTTATTTGCCTGGCTCAATGTAAATAAAGAATTGTTTTGTACTTTGATCATTTTATTCATCATACAAATATATTAGATCTTTTGCAGCTTAAGCATTTTTTTTCTTCTGGGAATAAATAAGACACAAATGATGATTTACATTTCCCGGGGAAAGAATTCTCCCTTCGTCTTTGATATGAGTTGCTAGCGTTCTTACTTGAAAAAGGACGTCTTAAATAAACAACAAAGGCTTTCATATTCAAAGAGCGAAACCCAGCTCGAGATTATTGTGTTTTTTATTTATTTTTTTGTGAAATTTTTATTTCTTCAGATTTCAAATTCAAATTTTCAGCTTGGACTACTGAGAAATGCCAAAATTATCAATCATCTTTAGTCCTGAGTTTTATATATCACAAACATGCTTCTCCAATTCAGCTCTTTAATAGGGATCAGCGATATTAGTGATATTCGATGGGTCAGACCAAGAGACTACATAACCTACTTTAGAACGGAAAAAAATTCTTGATATTCTAAGAGTAAATTCAAAACTTGTCAAAAAGAGTAAATTCAAACTGTCTTCTTGTACATGCGCAGAGATTTATTCAGAAAAAGGATGGCACAAGTTCGAAAAAATTAGTAGCAGCTTAGGAAAGGAAAATTATTTGATTAAATTTTCCTTATATGAACTAAAACGAAATGAAACACGCGGGTTATAATAGAAACGCGGGTATAACATTTCAAATAAATTAGTGGAAAATAACAAAAAGTGTGTTTTTTTTCACTAATAACAAGTCTGAATATTTTAGCTTCGATTTTTGAAGCCTTTATCAACGAGAAAAAAATGAATTAAATACATGAAACAATAAAATAAAAGGAAATAACAAAACAAAAATACGAACGATTAACAACTTCCATCTTTAATAATGTCCAACATGATAAAGCATTATCCGGCCCCTTGCATACACTTTGCTCGTACTAAATGGCACCTCAAAATTCTAATACGGAATTGAGTACTTGCTAAATTTGAACTGATTGAATTGAATTGCTTAACATCATGCTGCTTTAGGCATGCCCAGAAAATACTGACATCCAGCTTAGACACTATTTTTTTGGGGTATTTATACCCCTTTATATGGATCATTTTGATGGACTTCGTCTTAAGGAGCACAGGAAAGGCAATTGGAGACCATGGAATCAAATGGGGAGGAAGAATGCTCCTGGACTTAGATTATGCTGATGATTTAAGCATATTAGATGAAAGTGTGAGCAAAATGAATGAATTTTTAGAGGTTTTACGAGTTCAGGGTGCTAAAATAGGCTTGAAAATTAATGTTAAGAAGACTAAGTCACTAAGGTTAGGAATAAGTGAAGATGAACAGGTGACCTTAGGTAACGAAAAGATTGATCAGGTTGGGAGCTTCAGTTACCTTGGTAGTATTATTAGTAAAGATGGTGGGAGCAGTGAAGATGTTAAAAGTAGAATAGCTAAAGCTCAGGGTGTTTTTTCACAGTTAAAAAAAGTTTGGAAGAATAGAAAGATAAGCCTACAAACCAAGATTAGAATATTGGAAGCTACAGTGATGACAGTGGTCAAATATGGCTCTGAAGCATGGACACTCCGAAAAGCAGATGAAAATTTACTAGATGTTTTCCAGAGAAATTGCCTACGGATTGTTCTGGGTACCCGGCTGACTGACCGTATTTCAAACAGTAGGTTGTACGAAAAGTGTGGTTCAATCCCGCTTTCTGGGGCTATAATGAAAGAAAGGTTGAGATGGCTAGGCCACGTTCTACGGATGAAGGATGACAGATTACCGAAGATTGTCCTTTTTGGCCAACCGTCTGGGGCTACACGGAAAGCAGGTCGTCCTTGTCTGGGTTGGGAGGATGTCATAAATAAGGATTTAAAGGAAATGGGAACTTCCTGGGAGGGTGTAAAGAGGGAGGCTTTAAATAGATTAGGTTGGAGGAGGAGCGTGCGTAGCTGTGTTGGCCTCAGGCGGCTTGGTGCTGCAGTGAGTTATTAGTAGTAGTAGTAGTAGTATTTATTGTTTTCCATTTGGTACTACCATGTTGACAGTAGAGTTTGTAAAATGGCTTTTAAAAATATAATAAATGATTTGTAAATTATTGTAAATTTAAATATATCTAAAAGTAATTTTCTTCACGCTAAGGACTTTTCTAATTTCGTATGGTTTCATTTTTTCGTAAAAAATAAGCTTAGTTTTCATGTATGACATTTGAATTAGTGCTCCCAGATTTGGGCCTTTTTAAAACTTGTTTTATTATTTCTTTTAAAATGTCTCTGTCCTGGTAGTTCTAAAAATTTCGACGTTTTTGGGCCTTAGTCTATTAATCATTTCTAAAAGTGATTATTTTCACACCAAAGACTTATCTGAGGATATATTTATGCATTATTGTATTATAGTAAAAAACAGGTGTAAATATGTAGTTTTTTTTTTAAATTTTAGATAAGAGGTTTCGACACAGGGCCGTTTATTTGCTTGCTCTGGTATTTTACGAATTTGTTGATTTCAATATTATGCTTGTGATATAGAAATGAAAAGTAAAGCTATGACAATTTGGCTTGATAAACCTAGATAAACGATAATTCGTTTCCCTCGACTGAAAACCCTTTGTCTTTTCAATCAAATTTCATAGCCAAAGCATAAATTCTCAATAGGTGTCAATGATCACTAATCCCCTGGGAGAATTCACTAATTGACCCTTTGTCTTTGAAACAGTCATCCGACGTTGGGGATCACAAAATAAAATTTAAGGTAATGGAATCCTCTTAAGGTAGCTAATTTACAATTTTGAGCATTTGAATTTGTGAGATTGTTTAAGCCTACAACTTACCATATGCAAATTTTTCCACTTTTACATTGCCTGACTCAGCTATATTTAATTCAATTTTATATTATTTTATGTGATAAAAGCAGGGACATTCGTTTCATAGCTCAGATATAATTACAAAAATTCTTGGAACAGTCAACAGTCTTTTGCAGTCAACACTTATTTGTCGGCGTAGAAAAGTTTCGGAAAACAGACTCAGAAAACTTCAAAGAGAGCTCAAATAAAAGATCCTAACACTTTCAAATTTTCCCAGAATCAACCATGTAGAGTGTTATTAAGGACTTTCTAACTTTTTAGTCATATCGTTATTTAAAAACTCCATTTTTGGATCCCTATTCTCTTTAAAGCTTACTAGCCCTAAAATTAAAACCAATACTTAAAAGGAAACTTATAGAATTCGACTTTGGCATAAAGGATTTTTAACATCCTTTTGCTGAATGTTTCTCAAAATAATTTCGAAAAATATTTCGCAAAAATTGGATGCGTCGAATTTTAAACAAAAGCGAAGTAAATACACCAGTCATTTATCCTAAAAAAGAGTTGTTTTTTTAGGTCCAATTTGGTATAGTCATCTATATAAGGTTTTTTAACTACAGGTTGGGGCACAAAAGAGGGACAAAATTGAAGAATAATGTTTGCTAGAGAATTTAATTGTTTCTTTTTCTTTTTTAGGTGAGTTTCTCTAAGAGGATCATTTTAAGCATTTTTCGGCGGAAGAGAGGCGATTCGGTGGCCTGTCCTATTAATGTCACAATTCGACATTTTTTATTCATGTCACATTTTGGTGGCATTTAGGTGACCATTTTTCAGTGAAAGAGATGACAAAAATTGTGGAATGGTAATTTTGCAACAAAATCACCGACTTTTGCTCAGAGACAGTTTCGATGCAAATATTCTTGGAAGAAAATTCCCTATCGTTATATGATCGTATGCTTGGAGGAAAAGGTTATGTGGTTAAAATAATAAAGGTCAATATGGCTTTAAGTTTACAAGAGGGCCATGAAAAATTTCAATGTCGGAATGTCGAAGGTCGAAACTGTCATCTACTACTGATCACAGTAACTAAAAATTCATCAATTTAAAAATACTTTTAATAAAACTATAAAAAATGAGTGTCCACTTTGTTTCCGAGTAAAATACTTACGTCGTCTACGTTTTTAAATTTTATCGTGGACTTAAAACCTCATCGCACTAGTGCTACTTTAATTTTTTTTTCAGCTGTATCACTTACTGCTACATTTTCAGTCACACTAGTGGCTCCTAGTGCTAGTCATTTTTACTTTTAGCTAATAACTTTTAGTTTATGTAATGACAAGTTCAAAATACTGATAAAAGAGTCTCCCAGGATGTAAAATAGTTGCTGTCCGCTTCAATCCAGCAGAAAAACTTAACTGATTGTTTTCCAGTGTTACTTCTACGTTCATATCATTCGTCTCTTTGTTTAATGTGATTCACATAAAAGTGGTGCAGTTCTAAACCAGACGGCCGATCCTCTTGTGACAGACGTCATAAGAGATTGAAGATGGGGATAGCTTAGCTACGGACTACGTAGGAACAATCTCCATATACCCAATGCAGCACTCTATTGGCAACCAGCAAGTTCACACTGCAGAGGTAGACCAAGAAACACCCATTGAAGATAGTTCCCGCTGATCTTCGTAGCCTTTACAGGTCAATTCAACCTACATAGGAAGACATTCTGGCAGCAGCGAACCAATCGGAAGATTAAAGACTTCTTCTTTTTGCCCAGGGTGCCTGTAGAGGAACCTGTCCAAGGGTATAATTTTTTTTTTTTACAGAACACAAAATAGATCTGCTCCTATTAGAGAAATTATTTCAGAAATAATATTAATACAATATGATCACTCTACCATCTATTAGTTGCAGAATATGGACTATGGACATCCAAAAGGCTTAACACTAACTCATACATTCCAGTATTTAGATTATAAAGAAAAAGAGAGTTTGTTTATCAGTAGTAGCATAATATTTTTAGGCATTAATACACAATAAATCGCTGGTAATAGGCTTGAGATAGTCTGTGCAGGATTTTTACTTAGAGCATGGCCAAGTGTGACAAACCGTGTTGACCGAAAATGGGCCCAATATTGCACAAAGCCTCCTTTCAACTTGAAGTCACAGTGACTTCTTGCAGTCTGGTTCTATGCCGACTTAAGCGCTTCATATAGATTTGAGAAGATGAGTTAGTTAACGTTATGTACTGGTTCTGGGATCATGGCTGTTCCTGATGCCATAATAATTTCAATGATTTAAAAATATGAAAATTGCAACTTGGAATGTCACGACGTTAAAAAACAACCATCGTATTGACATTTTGACTGACAAATTTAGACGCTTCGAACTGGACTTATTTGTAGTTGCAGATACTCACACTCGAAGGGTAGGAAACACAAAATTAGGTAATAGAGAATTTATTTACTTTGTGTTTTAGAGTCTCAAGAGTTTTTTTTAGAGCTTACTCCGTGTTCTGTTTTTTGAGTTCCGGTTACTATTGAGCCGTGTCACTCCTTACTTACAGATCCTTTACCACCAACTACTTCATTAAATCAGGAGTTAAGCTGGATTGCGCTCTATACCAATCTATATGGGTACAGAACGTTATACCCGTTAAACTATACACAATTAGGAACACAACAAAGGCAATTGGAGAGCATGGAATCAATTTGGGAACCAAAACTCTCCTTGACTTAGATTATGCTGATGATTTGATCATCTTAGATGAAAATCTTAACAAAATAAATAAACTATTAGAGGTTTTCAAAGTTTAGGGTGCAGATAGATTTGAAAATTAATGTCAATAAGACCAAGTCACTAAGAAAAGGATCAAATGAAGGCGAAGAGGTGATTCTGGGTTATGAGACGATAATAATACCTAGGTAGTATTACTATTAAAGAAGGTGGGTGCAGTGAAGACGTTAAAACTAGAAAAGCAAAGGTCTAGGGTAATTTTCCAAAGTTAAAGCAATATTGGAAGAATAGGAAGATAAGTCTGCGAACCAAGATAGGGAGAGATGACAAGAAGCCACAGAGATGACAGTGGCCAAATATGGTTCTGATTTCCATTCTGGTTTCAAAGCGAATCACTCTACAGAGCATGCTTGCGCAACTTTCTTGAATTTCATTCATTCGGTAATAGATTCTGGTCATATCCCGGCAGCTTTATTTTCGGATGTTCGTAAAGATTTTGATTCCTTGACTCATCGGGTTCTTCTTTAGAAACTATCGTATATTGGTATAAGATCAAACGCCTTCTCTTGGTTTGATTCACATCTTTCTGGTAGGCTTATTTCAATTGATACGCTTTTCCAGAGCCCTTTTGAAATATATTATAGCGTCCCTCAGGAATCTGTTCTTGGCCCCATTCTATTCCTGATTCATGTAAATGATCTGATTTCGGCGGCAAAAAATAACGGGCCTCCGGCATGCTGCAAGCTGTGTCATCCTGATGCTCGATAATGTTCCAATACTGCTTCTAATGAAAATTTTCTAGTTGCTTTTACTGATGACACCATCCTTGGGACCCTTGGGAGGACGGAATGTGACATCAAGTCTAGCCTTGTTTTCAAGAAATAGAGTTATTTCATGGTTTAATGCGAATTACATGGCCTTGAATATTGACAAGTTACATTTTCTTACTTTTCCTCGAATTGGTATAGTTTTCCCTCAGCTTACACACCGTCAGGTGTCACAAGGCTCCTTGTGTAAGCCAGAGAGTCGTGTGGTCCGGTTTCTTGGTATCCTGCTTGATGAGAACCATTCATTTGGAAACCATATGGCCATGATTACGGTTATGGTCTCACGGAGTTTAGGTATCATTCCAAAACTTAGACACACATTTCCAGAATCTTTTCTGAAGTTTCTTTTTTTTCTGCTTTAGTTTTTCTGCCTTAAAGTCATATGTTTCCTATTCCCCCATTACATGGATGTCTATTTTTCTGTCTACTCTGCTGTTACTTTCTGTCATGTATAATAAAGCACGGCGTCTAGTTATGGACACCAACCGTACCTCACCAACAGCTTTGTCTTTCATCAGCTTCACGGCAATTTTCCAAAATATCTTTTGGAAAATGTGAAAAAACTGAAAAAACTCTTTAGAAAAAACTCCTGTGTTTATTTCTGGTTCAGCTCCATATGGCCTTCATTCTTCATACAACATCTGTATTTCGCCCAACCCTACAATTCGATCAGATTTCAATCTCCTCATTGCTTGTCAAAAGGTCTGGAATTCACTACCTTCTTAAGTACAGAGAATCTACTCGTTTGGGACTTTTAAAGGATTCTTAAGGATCATTTATTAAATAATCGAAAAGAGTAGCATGTTGTTTTTGTATTTTTTCTTTTTCCTTATCCTCTGAGGAGTTGATGACCCCTGAGTGTTTGTTTATGGTGTATTGTAGTTCACTCTTCGCTTTGACTACCACGCCTCAGTTATGTTATTCTTTTCATCTTACATGTTATTTGGTTATTGTTCTTATTTTGGTTGTTGCTTATATTGTATATTTTTTGTACCCCCCTTGTATCCCTGGTCATGGAGCCTTTCGAGGGAAAATAAGAGTATTGTATTTTAATTTTAT
Source organism: Artemia franciscana (assembly GCF_032884065.1). Lineage (NCBI taxonomy): Eukaryota > Metazoa > Arthropoda > Branchiopoda > Anostraca > Artemiidae > Artemia > Artemia franciscana. The sequence continues at coordinate 24,052,103 of NC_088866.1, forward strand.
ATTTAATGGTGGATAAAACTCTGAACTCTCAACTCTGAAGCGTGGGCACCATGAAAATAGAGGAGGATTTGCTTGGTGTTTTCCAGAGGAATTGCCAAAAATTGTTTTGGGTATCCGACTGACTGTATGGTATCCGACTGACCGTATCTCACACTGTAAGCTATACAAAAAACACATTACAATCAAGCTTTCTAGGGTTATAATGCGAGAAAAGATGAGATGGCTAGGATATGTTCCATGAATGAGGGATGACAGATTGCCAAAGATGGTTCTTTCCGGCCAGCTGTCTATAGCCAGACGAAAATCAGGTTGTTACCCAAATGGGGTGGGTGGATGTTGTAAGGAAATATTTCAGAAGAATAGGAACTTTAGGGAGGGTGTAAAGAATGAAACTTGAATAGGTTGGGATACAGGAGGAGCTTGTGCAACTGTGTTGGCCTCGGGTGGCTTGGTGCTGCAGTGAGTTTATAGTAGTAATAATAGTAGAAACTAGATTTCCTTGTCACTCTAGATTTGGTGCTTAGAATTAGATAGCCAGGTTTTAAAAAGCAAGGTATTTATTAGTATTTTATTACTAATTTAAAAACACGTCGCATAAATAGTTCGATGGAATTTCAGCAGACCTTTTAGCATGGTACCACAAACACTAGTCTCTATTTTCTCTTTGGATTGACTACTACTTTTACTACAACTAAAACTAGCTTTTGGTTGTTCTTTGGTTATACATAAGTTTCACCCTTTTCTCCATTCAATACGGTTCCAATATTCTTTAAATCCATTCGTATGACTGCTTACCACCCGAGTTTTGGACAACTTACTTTTCATTTGACCCCAGGTAGATGGCCGAAAAGTAGAATCTTTGACAATCTGTTATTCGTCACCCGTAAAACAGGCCTAGCCGTCTTAACCTTTCTTTAAAAGATGAGATAAAGCCAGATTTTCCTTGCAGCTTAATGTTCAATACAGATTCAGTCAAACGAGTAAATAACTCTCCTTAGGGTCTAAGAATTAAGGCTTAGGCGATTCTTTTGGAGAATTAAATAAAAAAGGCATGATGAGAGAGAGACAAAAAGACACAAAAATATACGGTCAGATACACACAAAGAAAGACATAGAGGGGTAAACACAGAGTCAAACACACAGGCATGGTGAGAGAGAGAAAAACACACACAAATACAAAATCAGACATTACACAAATAAAGAGACAGAGACAGAAAAACACCCAGTCAGACACACAGGCACGGTGAAAAAGAAAAAAACAAACACAGACAAACACAAATAATCAGTCCTTTTCTTACGTGCTACTAGGTTAGGATAGCCTAACCGAACTAACCTACAGACGATAGGTTAGGTAAGATGGCGCAGCCCTCTAACAAATCAGATAATTGACTCTGCGTGTTTGTCAGTGTTTTGTCTCTCTCATCGTGCCTGTGTGTTTGACTGTGTGTTTGGCTGTCTTTGTGTGTTTTTGTCCCTCTCTCACCGTGCCTGTGTGTTTGATTGTGTGTTTACCCGTCTCTGTATCTATGTTTATGTATTTGTGTCACTGACTCAGTGTATTTTTTCTCTCTCTCATCGTGCCTCTGTGTCTGATCGTGTCTTTAGCCGTTTCTGTGTCTATCTTTGTATGTCTTACTCTCTGTGTGTTTTTGTCTATCTCTCACCATGCCTGTGTTTCCGACTGTGTGTTTACCCGTCTCTGCATCTGTTTTTGTGTGTCTTAATCTGTGTATTTGCCAGTCTCTGTCTTTGTGTGTTTGACTCCGCGTTTTTTTGTGTTTTGCCTCTCTCTCTCACAATGCCTGTGTTTCAGACTGTGTTTACCCATTCCTGTGTCTATGTTTGTGTGTCTGACTCAGTGTTCTTGTGTTTATTTTGCTCTCAAACCGTGTCTGTGTCCCTAACTATGTGATTGCCTCTCTCTCTGTCTTTGTGTGTCTGGTTCTGTGTTTGCGTGTGTTTTTGTCTCACTTGCTCAACGTGCCTGAGTGTCTGACTGTGTTTGCCTCTCTCTCGGTGTTTGTGTGTCTGCCTATGTATCTGTCTATATGTGTGTTTGCGTGTATGACCATCTGGATTTTCTATGCATTGTTCATGAGTTTTAGAGGTTATCTTTGATTTCCACAGTTTGGCCTTGGTGTCTATGGTTTGGTCTTAGTTTCTACGGTTCACTCTGATTTTTACGAATTCATGTTAATTTCAATCCATTCGTTGTGATGTGAATGTTTTTGTCTTAGATTTTAGAAGCTGCTCTTGATTTATACAGTATGGTCTTTATTCCTATGAGTTCGCCTGGATTTCTATGTGTTGGTCTTGATTTCTAAGGATTGTTCTTGATTTCTGCATGTTATGGAAATAAGGCAAACGCTTATTCAAGAAAATGTTTTAAATACTATATCCATTTATACAATAAAGGGAATTTTCAACAAAATCACTGGAAATAAGAAGGGACGTGAAATGCCCAGGATCATCGCAATCTAAGATTGAAGTAGCAAGTTCCCGCGGTTGAGATAAGAACAATGGTCAATTTTAATTTATAACCTTATTTTTCTGGTAAAATTGTTAAGAATTTTAGGAATGATTATGTACGCCAAAGGTGCCATCAAGCTGGTATATCGTGCTAAGGTGGCGTCAATGGCTACAAGACATCAGAAAAGACACTAAACGATCGATTCTAGTGTTATTGGTTATTCTCAAGCCCAAAGAAACTGAACTCTGTGGTTCATTCATATTATCTTCATTTTATTAAGTAGGATGAACCTAAACCCCGGTTGCAGCGGTAGCTAGCAACCTAGTAGAAGACGATCACGTCCCATAGTTACATTAAAAAGCGAAATGTAGTCCATACTAACTGAAATATTATAATGAATCCTTATATAGATGATGATGCAACAGACACTTATCTTTAGATAAGATACCATAAACCAATTTACTTTAATTATTTTCCTTGAAAAATCATCACAGGTGAAAATTTATCTTACGGGGAATCAAACTCTGGTAAATCTGATGAAATCCAGCCCTCCTAACTACTTCCTAACGAACATATAGAATATATTAAATATATGATTAATAAAGTTTATCTTAAAGATCCGGGTTGAAGCGGTTGCTAGCAACCTAGTAAAAGACGATTAAGCTTCATAGTAAAAACTAAAATAATCCATAACTCCAAAAAAAATCTGACCAAATAAGAAGTATACTATTAGAACCGCCTTTTCCGATGCCCCTTTACAGAAATTTTACCATCTCTTGGCCTGAACAACAATGGAACTATATTGGCTTGAAAATCAAGAAAAGTGGCTGCAACCACGACAATCTGCATATATGGGATCTTTTTTCTTTCCGTTTTTTCTCCTAAGCAGCTGAGCACTGGAAAATCATAGAAAGCTGTATAATGCCTGACTTTAATGGAAATCGCTACATCTTGAACCTTTTGTAATTGAAAACAAAATAGTTTTTAAAATAGAATCAATCTTGACAAAAACTACATTTTCCTGTACAAGCTTGATGAAGGAAGTGAAAATCGTATAGCTTATAACCATGTTTGGTAACAAGTGAATCCAATATTTATACAAGTTAACCATTCGACAAGATAATAATATAAGAAATACATAAATAGAAGGATCAATTTTTTATGAAAATCATAAGAAAGTACAAACTCTAGAATATAATAACTTTTATAGGCAACTTAAAAATTGTATAGGCTTGTATGTTTAAATTTAGAGTTAATATATTAAAAATTCGTTCCAACAGGGAATAGAATCCCGGTCTCCAATGTAACAAGCGTGTATGCTTACTAGCACCATCGGGGACTTATGAAAAATAAGTTACATATAAGACATGATAATAAATTCGCTAATACACTGATTTATAATAAAGAACGAACACTTACCTATACTAACTTGTACAGGCAACAGATATATAGTATAGGCTTGTACAGTTCAGTATATTACTGAGCTCAATATATTAAAGTCAATATATTAAAAATTGTCTCCAAGGGGGAATCGAACCCCGGTCACCCACGTGACAAGCGGGTATGCTTAACATTGTTAATTGGAGACATATGACAAATGATTTATGAATTAGCCATGACTATAAATTTGCCAAGACACTAAAAAATTACACAAGAATAGGTCTGGTTAATTCTAAATGGGAATTATGTAAGTCTCATCGGTATCATGGCTGTAGAGATAGCTGAAATCTAGTGAAGAACAAACCATGACCCATATTGGGTTTATTTTCATACCTCACTCTCTGAAGTTCTTCCTCTTACTATTCCAAATAATAAAAAGCCCTAGGCTTTTCCTGTTTGTAACAAGAAAAAGCTTCTTTATAATTTTATATTAAATCCGGGTTACGGCGGTAGCTAGCAGCCTAGTCTGGGTTGCAGCGGTAGCTACAAGCCTTGTAAGAGATAATCACGGCCCGTAGTAAAAAAAAAAAATATCTCACAACACCTAAAACTAGAGTCATATCAAAAAAGAAGTACACTATTAGACCCACTTTGCCCAATACCCCTATTTAGGAAACTAACTGTACTTTGTCTTGAATAACAAGGAAAATATATTGGTTTGAAAATCAAGAAAAGTGGCAACCATGATATTCTGCATCGACGGCATTTTTTTCCGTTTTTATTTTCAACTCAGGTAGCTCAGCACTGGAAAATCATAGAGGTGTTTAATAGGTCATTTGATAGGAAATTGATGTATTTAAAAACCTTTCATAATTAAAAAAATTATTTCAGAACAAAATCGTATTTTTTACGAAAAATTATATAGAGGATCGATAGAGTTACTTATGACTGGATTCGTAATAAAAAAACGAGCTATGGCCTATACTAATAGAAATGTTTATTGTAAAGATCAATTTAAGAGTTCGATGAATATATTAAATATACGATAACAGATATGTTAGATAACACAAAAGAACTTTGGCTTAAAAGTGCCACTTTCCTTAGATTCAATTTACAGCATAAGACTCGGTTCAAACTAAGCTTTAGAATTAGCTCCAGTAGAAGTTGTCGTGCTTGACGAAACACCGATGTTACCCAAGTATGGCTTAAAAAATATGGACTAGTTATTACGGTCTCAATTACTGTTTTACAGATCAGTTGTTACAGTTCTTAGTTGTCATTGTCAAAAACTGCGCTTGCATACATCACACCGAATGGCTTTTCACCGGTGTAGGTTTTCATGTGTATGGCAAGGTTTCTCTTGACATTAAAACTGCGCTTGCATAAATAACACTTGAATGGCTTTTCGCCGGTGTGGAAACTCATGTGTATGGCAAGATTCTTCTCCCAATTAAAATTGTGCTTACCTACGTGACAGTTAAATGACTTTTCATCGGTGTGGGTTCTCATATGTATGGCAAGAATACTCTTCTGATTAAAGCTGTGCTTGAGAACATCACACTTGAATGGCTGTTCACCAGTGAGGTTTATCATGTGTATGACAAGAACATTCTTCCAATTAGAACTGTGCTTACATACGTCACATTTGAAAGAATTTTCACTGGTGTGGGTTCTCATATGTAACATTTGATAACTCTTCTGATTCAAACTGGGCTTGCATACGTCACGCTTGAATAGTTTTTTACCGGTGTGGTTTCTCAAGTGCGTGGCAAGATCACTTTTGAAATTAAAACTGCACTTACATAAATAACACTCGAATGGCTTTTCACCAGTGTGGGTTCTCATGTCTATGGCAAGATTACTCTTCTGATAAAAAGTGCGCTTGCATAAATCACACTTGAATGGCTTTTTCCCGATGTGGGTTCTCAAGTCTGTGGTTTGAGTCTTCTTCCAATTAAAACTGTGCTTACATACATCACAGCTGAATATGTTTTCACCGGTGTGGATTCTCATGTGTATGGCAAGAGTCTTCTTCTGATAAAAACTGCGCTTGCATACATAACACTTGAATAGCTTTTCACCAGTGTGGTTTCTCAGGTGTTTGGCAAGAGCATTCGTCCAATTAGAACTGTACTAGTATACCTCACACCTGAATGGCTTTTCACTGGTGTGGGTTCTTATGCGTATGGTAATATAACGCTGCTGATTAAAACTTAGCTTGCATACGTCACCCTTGTATAACTTTTCATCGGTGTGGGTTCTCATGTGTATGGCAAGAGTGGGTTCTCAAGTGAATGGTGAGATTACTCTTCTGTTAAAAACTGCCCTTGCATACATCACACTTTAATTCCTTTTCCCCGGTGTGGGTTTTCAAGTGTATGGCATGAGTCTTCTTCCGGTTAAAATTGTACTTACATAAGTCACAGCTGAATAGCTTTTCACTGGTGTGAATTCTCATGTCTATGGCAAGAGTCTTCTTCTAATAAAAACTGCGCTTGCACACATCACACTGGAATGGCTTTTCACCGGTGTGGGTTCTCATGTGTATGGTAAGAACATTCTTCCAATTAGAACTGTGCTTACATACCTCAAACTTGAATGGTTTTTCACCAGTGTGGGTTCTCATGTGCTAGACGAAAATAGCGACGATGACCACACTGCCTTTCCATAACAAACAAATTCAAAGCTGAAACAATAGGGAGAATCTTTTCAAGACAGCGGAAATCAATTCTTTGAATATTTCGGTCCTATGTCCAAGGGCCGTCTTCAGCACAATACGAGAAAGAGGGAGAAAAAACTATGTATACATAAATAAACCTAATTTAAAATGCGGAAATTAAAACCAATAATGTTAAAAACTTTTTTAAAATAGCCCTAGCATCCTTATTTCAACGAAGTTCAACAAGGACTTATTTTCAACGAGTCCTGGTTGAACTTCGTTGTAGTAAGGATGCTAGGGCTGTTTTAAAAAAGTTTTTAACATTATTAGTTTTAATTTTCGCATTTTAATGTAAGTTTATTCATATATACATATTTTTTCTCTCTCTCTCTTTTTCGTATTCTGTTGAAGACGGCCCTTGGACATAGGGCCAAAATATTAACAGAATTGATTTCCACTGTCTTGAAAAGATTTTCCCTATAGTTCTCATGTGCATGGCAAGAGTGGGTTCTCATGTGTGTAGCAAGCTTACTCTTCTGATTAAAACTGTGCTTGCATGCATCACACTTGAATGGCTTTTCACCGGTGTGGGTTCTCATTTGTATGGCAAGATCATTCTTCCAAATAGAGCTGTACTTACATATGTCCCACTTGAATGGCTTTTCCCCGGTGTGTGTTCTCATGTGTATGGAAAGATCATCCTTCTGATTAAAACTGTGCTTGCATGCATCACACTTGAATGGCTTTTCCCCGGTGTGGCTTCTCATGTATATAGGAAGCTTACTCTTCTGAGTAAAACTGCGCTTGCATACATCACACTTGACTGTTATCGTTATCGTTGAGCATTCATGCAGTTTGGTTCTCCGCTGTGCAAAGTGAATTTGCAATAGCCACATCCCTAGGATACAGTGTTTTTTTCACTGAGAACAATCTCGATTGAATAGGATTTCAGATTTGCATTTGATGAAAGCGGGCCCTAGTAATAACTGATTTTATTACAAAAAGGGGCCCTTGCGAGTAAGTTTCACTCGATGATATTTTAGTATATTAGATAGGCAAAGCGGCATTATCGTTAGAAATTAGTAATGGCAATGACAAAAGAGCATTTTGACCGGCGGATGGACAAAATGCTATAGTTAATTTCACGGTTACAGACTGAAAATAAACTACTCAGAGCAAAAAATAAATTGCTCAAGACTGAGCTCGTCCAAGTGAAGACTTCTACTTTACGAACAGAACTATATACAAGAAAAAATAATATCATTATACACGGAATTGAAGCGTCGCAAGGCCCAGAAAATCTTCGGCAGACTGTAGCCTCATTTTTTGAGGCTAAGCTTGGAATATCCAACGCTAACCAAATACGTATGAGTGCCATTTATCGTATTTCAAAGAAATCTAGTCGACCAGAACCAGAGAGTGAAAAAAGGTTGTAGAGCCTATTTTTGTAAGCCTAGATGGCTTCGACCGGTCGATGATCATGAAGGAGTGTTGAAAACTTAAAAAGACGGGGTTCAGTATATCGACGAACCTACCAGCGGAGCTTGGTAAAAGAAGAAAGGAACTTTTGTCATAAGGGTATAAGCTAAAAACATCTTAAGTGACAGCTGAGAAAGTTGCAGAAACTCGTCTTGTCCAACGAGGAGTCAGAATGTGGTTGGATGTTAAAAAGTCTAAAAATTCACAGTGGGTGAAATATCTAGATGAATGCTTTGACCCAGTTAAAGTGCCAACTATCCAACCTGAGGAATTAGACTCAGAGTCATAATTTTGTGTGTTCCTTTCATTCATAAGTTTGCCAGTATAAGTTTTTTGCCAATTGATTAGATTTCTATGTTGATTTTGCCCCATCCTTGCCAGCGGTCGGATGTTGATTAAGTTCTTGAACATCCCTTAATTTTTCGATATATTTTATTTTTTTTTCTCCTTCAGATGTAGTTGTCATTACAAGTTGATTGCCGCTTGCTTACATTTTTCTGTCTAAAATGTGTATTTCAGTGTTTTTTTTTATCCATGTTATTCCATTTTCTTTGTTTTGTTTTTCTCTTTCAGAGTTCAAAAAAAAGTTCCTACGGGTGTGTGTATTTCTCATGGCTTTTGCTTCACTTAGAGATATGGCCTTGTCCCCTGGAAACTATTAGGTAAGTAATGAGATCCTATTCTTCATCCCGGGAGCTAATCAGTTCTTCATTACCAAAAAATTATAACCGGTTAAAACAATTAGAGAATTCTTTTTTGGATTTAGAGAAAATTTTTGATGAAAAAATAAGTAATGAAGATGATTTGTCGTTATTTAATGAAAGTAATTATCCTAGAAGTAAATATGTTGATTTAATAGATTTGACAAAGGGGCACTCTGAATCTCAGTTCTCTGTGCTTAAACTGTCAAGGATTATGTTCATCGTTTATGGAAATAACTTCAATGTGCCACCAACTGCAACCCGACATAATTGGATTATGTGAGACATTCCTTACAGGACAAACAGATAGCCTCCTAGATATCCCAGGCTATAGATCAAATTTTCTACGTAGAAACGAAGCTCACAGAGGAGGATTGGCTATTTATGCGAGGAATGAATATGCTATGCATATTAACAACCAGCTGAGCCGGAATGTTGAAGGCATTTTTGAATCACTTTTCCTTGAGCTATATGGGCCTTCTAAGAAAAAGATATTTATTGGAGAAATATATTGCTCACCCTCTGGTTCTGTTTCTGCTTTTATGGATATACTAACTCAGATTTTACAGCTGATAGGAAACCAGAACCAAGATGTGATCATCACGGGTGATTTTAACATTAATCTAGCCTTTCCTCTAAGAAATAGCTCAGTGGATCTTCTCACTATTATATCTGGGTCTAATCTTTATCCTTCAATTACAATTCCAACCACACTCACTAATTGACAACATTTTTTCTACATTATGTCCGGCGAAGGCATCAGTCATCACAAGTGACACATATGATCATTTTCCTATACACACTGTCTTCAACACAGCGAGGATACCAACTACACTCGTAAGAACTAACCAGGGTCTACAAGTAATTAATCTTAAAGAGGAGAATCTTAAACTGTTAAATGATGAGTTTCAAAAATTTTCTTGGAACAGTGTCCTAGCAAATGAAGATGTGAAAGAAGGTTTTGAAATTTTCCACAATGCGTTTGTAGCTGCATATAAAACATGCTGTTTTAAAGAGAAACCAAGAAACCGTGGAAGAAAAAATACACCAATATGTCCATGGGTTACCGAAAGCTTACTCGTATGCATAAATAAGAAAAATAAGGTATGGGCAAATTACAGAAACCACCCAAACCGAGAAAACCTAGAGAGATATGAGACGTATAAGAAATGCCTTCATTCAGTTCTGTGGAAAGCAAAAAGAATTTATGTGAATAATAAAATATCGGAAAGTGGGAAGGATGGACGAAAAGTCTGGAAGGTCATTAATTCGATTTTGCGACCAAATGATAAGAGAACAGAATTGCCTTCCAGACTTTTTGTCAACGGGGAGGCTGTTACGGAACCCACTCAGGTTGCAAAAGAACTCAGTACATTTTTCGCAAGGATAGGAGGAATTATATCTAATTCTGCGAAAAGTCCCCACAAATCCTACAAGCATTACCTTGCAACATGCACCAAATCAATGGCAATAATTGCTTTGACATCAACTGAAGTAGAACTAATTTGAACTAATTGTGCCTTGAAAGGCACATCAGCATCTGGATTTGACCGGATACACACGAAAGCCCTGATGGCAGTCCTCCCTTCTAGCCTAGAGCCATTGACTTATTTGATAAACCTTTCTCTAAGAAGAGGTGTTTTTCCCTCGATACTAAAAAAAGCAAGAATAATCCCTCTGCATAAAGGTGGCCCTCAAGACGATCCATCAAATTTTCGACCCATATCCATATTATCTGTTTTTTCAAAAGTTTTTGAAAAACCCTTACAAAGACTACTTTACCAGTTTCTCGAAAAAAAGGATTTTTTAATAGTCGTCAATTCGGCTTCAGACCTGGTCATTCAACAGAAGATGCTCTGGCATCCTTAAGCTTATTCATCAACAGAACACTTGACTCAGGTCTTGTGCCAACTGCTATATTGATTGACATAAAGAAAGCATTTGACAGTATGGATCATACAATCTTGCTGAGAAAGCTGCAACATATTGGAGTGAGAGGGATAGCCCTTCAATGGTTTGAATCTTACCCTCAAAATAGGAGCATCTAAATTGGTGACGACCCAAGGAACGACACTACTGTGAAATTTGGTGTGCCCCAAGGATCAATCCTCGGTCCTCTTTTGTTTTTAGTCCATGTAAATGACCTAACTTGTATCCTTAATCCGAATCATGACGACCAAAAATGCTGTAACTTATGCTTTGATAAAACATCTGAGGACATTACTAACGAGCAAGATGAACTTATAGCATTTGCTGACGACACAACAATGACCTGCTGCGGACTCGATATGCCTTCACTCCAGTGGAAGCTTGAAAACATCATAGAAGAGACCTATCTATGGATGGATGCCAACAAACTTGTCATCAATGTAGAAAAATATTGCATTCTACTATTTTCTAGGGTAGGAGCCCTTCACCCAGAAATAACAGGAATTATGACGTCTCATGGAAAGGTTCAACGACCAGTAAATGGATATGCAAAATATTTAGGAGTAATAGTAGATGAAAACCTTTCTTTCCTTCCTCACATCCATGCTGTAGAATCAAAGCTTTCAAGGAATCTAGGTATCATGAAGAAACTGAAGCAAACATTTCCACGTAAAACCCTTATCCTTCTCTACAATGCACTCATTAGACCCCACTTACAGTATTGCGCAATGGTATGGCAATCAACATTCAAATCCCATCTGAAAAAACTGGATTCCATCCACAAGAATGCCTTGAAGATCATCAAACACACAGAAGATTATCTCTCGCTGAAATCGCTGTTTGAGCTTTCCTGCTTGGTCTTTGCTTTCAGATTCCTTTCCGGCTTGCTTCAACCGCCTTTTAGGAATCTATTCCGTTTGGTATCCGAACAGCGTCTTCACCTATGCGGGTTCTCATGTGTATGGCAAGAGCATTCTACCAATTAGAGCTGTACTTACAAATGTCACACTTGAATGGCTTTTCCCCGGTGTGTGTTCTCATGTGTATGGCAATATTACCCTTCTGATTAAAACTGTGCTTGCATACATCACACTTGAATGGCTTTTCACCGGTGTGGGTTCTCATGTGTATGGCAAGAGCAGTCTTCCAATTAGAGCTGTACTTACATTAGTCACACTTGAATGGCTTTTCCCGGTGTGGATTCTCATGTGCATGGCAAGATTACTCTTGACATTGAAACTGTGCTTACATACGTCACACTTGAATGGGTTTTCCCCGGTGTGTGTTATCATGTGTATGGCAAGATTACCCTTCTGATTAAATCTGTGCTTGTATACATCACACTTAAATGGCTTTTCCCCGGTTTGGGTACTCATGTGTATGGGAAGCTTACTCTTCTGAGTAAAACTACGCTTGCATACATCACACTTGAATGGCTTTTCACCTGTGTGGGTTCTCATGTGTATGGCAAGAGAATTCTTCCAATTAGAGCTGTACTTACATATCTCACACTTGAAGGGCTTTTCCCTGGTGTGGATTCTCATGTGCATGGCAAGATTACTCTTGACATTGAAACTGTGCTTACATACGTCACACTTGAATGGGTTTTCCCCGGTGTGTGTTCTAATGTGTATGGCAAGATTACCCTTCTGATTAAAACTGTGCTTGCATACATCACACTTGAACGGCTTTTCCCGGTGTGGCTTCTCCTGTGCATGGCAAGATTGCTTTTGACATTAAAACTGTGCTTACAAACGTGACACTTGAATGGCTTTTCCCCGGTGTGTGTTCTCATGTGTATAGCAAGATTACCATTCTGATTAAAACTGTGCTTGCATACATCACACTTGAATGGCTTTTCCCCGATGTGGGTTCTCATGTGTATGGGAAGCTTACTTTTCTGACTAAAACTGCGCTTGCATATATCACACTTGAATGGCTATTCATCTGTGTGGATTCTCACGTGCATGGCAAGAACATTCTTCCAATTAGAGCTGTACTTACATATGTCACACTTGAATGGCTTTTCCCCGTTGTGGATTCTCATGTGTTTGACAAGATTACCCTTTTGATTAAAACTGTGCTTGGATACATCACACTTGAATGACTTTTCACCGGTGTGGGTTCTCATGTGTTTGGCAAGATTACCCTTCTGATTAAAATTGTGCTTGCATACATCACACTTGTATGGCTTTTCACCGGTGTCAGTTCTCATGTGTTTGGCAAGATTACCCTTCTGATTAAAATTGTGCTTGCATACATCACACTTGAATGGCTTTTCACCGGTGTGGGTTCTCATGTGTATGATAAGAGCATTCTTCGTATAAAAACTGTGCTCACATATCTCACACTTGAATGGCTTTTCACTGGTATGGGTTCTCATGTGTATGGCAGGATTACTCTTCTGATTAAAACTGTGCTTGCATACGTAACACCTAACTGGTTTTTCACCGGTGTGGATCGTCTGGTATTTACTAGTTTGAACTGTCAGGTGTCTCATAAGATTATTGCTTATAGATCGTTTCTCATCATTTTGAAAAGATGTTTCATTCTTCTGATTTTCTGCGTCCTCTTCTTTTTGTCTGGTGGTTTCTTTAGCTGATGAGACAATTGTATTCGATAGTTTAATTTCAGTATAGTCCGTTTTAAACAGATTGGACTGATGGGTTTCTTTTGTGAAAATAATCGCATGATCAGAAGCTTTTTCATTCATTGAATTCATCTTGGACATTCAAATTTTGACAAATATCTTTTTTTCCAGCTTCAAACTAAAGCTGAGATGCCATGGCAAGTATAAATTAACATTAAAAAATGTCTGCTCAAACTGAGCCGTTGTGCTTTAGATTTCATGACAAACAGAGATAATTCTTTACTTTAAGGATTTTGATTATACGTTGGTAAAAGCAAGAAAAGAAAAATACACAGTTGCTCATTTAAAGATAGTGGATATGTTTGTTATATATTGAATTAGTATATTGTCTCCCAAGTCCCCGTTTTCTTTTTTTTTAGGGAATGAGCTACACTTCTTATTTTCAGTGACAATAGTTTTTTGTGCCATCATCATTTGTGTATTCACTATGGAAAAATATAATTACATTGGTTAGAGAAGGAGCAGTGATTAGGTTAGGAGTTAGTGGCTTTGACTAAATCATTATAGAAGGGTTTCGTGCTCTATTTTGCACTCTAAAAAAATATAATTGTACTTAAAAACTGCTGTTCGATTGAATCTGAGCAAAACTTACTATGTGGTTACGTAAAAACAGGTGTACAATAGAATCACTTAACAATCAGATATGCTATACCATAGCATACAGGTGTAGTATAGTGTTGTGTAAGACCCAGGTATATGTAATAACGTCTTTTAGGGGTCAGTAGCTCCAATAGTATATCCCGTACCTGTCGGTTTTAAAGCCTTATGCCTCACTGCTGACTTACTATATTCTAGTGTGTGTTCTCTCTCTCTCTCTTTTTTTTTTTTAATGTAATAGTCATTGTATTTCGAGTTGCATTTTAGGCCCAAAAGAACTTGGGCCAAGTTCTTATTAAACAAGGACTTATTAAACATTTTAAAATATTAATAGATTGATTGATTTGTGTATTAGATACTAACTTTCATTATCGATTGTAAAAAAAAAATCAAGTATCTTCAACTAAAAGCAAGGAGCAGAATTTAAACTCATAACGAACAGGAATTATTCGTATATGAGAGGGGCTGCCCCTTCTTAATACCTGGTTGTTCATATTGATTTTTAGTACTTTAAAAAAGCTTCTAATTCTAATTAAACGCCCCCTGTGTTTTGGGGGTCGTTCTTTAAGAATGGAGATAAAAAGTCAAATTTTGGAACGTCAAAATTTCAACAAACATGGAGCCACTACGCACAAAAAGTCCCATTCTGATCGTTTTTCATATCATACCGAAAAATCCCCCGTCAGTGGAAATTTTTTTCTGTAAATCCCCCAAATGGAAAGTTTCTCCCGCGGAATCTCCCACGGGAAATCCTCTCTTTACCCCACGGAAAAGTCCCTCAAACAATTCAGATCCCGCGAAAAATTTCTCCGGGGACATATGCACATGTAAAATTGCGCTGCATAAATAAAAGTAAGACAAATAATAAGGATCTCGTATAAAAACTCTAGGAAATTCACCCATGTAAAATACCCCCAGGAAAGTTCATCTCCGGAAACTTTCCTCCCCAAAAAAAATCCTCCCCGTCGAAAATCTTCCCATCCGAAAAATGTCTGTATACCTCCCAATAACCAATATTTTACGCGAAAAATCGTTAAGTTTTATTACTCAGATCACTTTCCAAATGACTGTGGGGGGTCAAGTCACCCCCAGAGATATTATAATTGGAACTTTCAGTTATGTTGAAAAAATGGCTATCTCAAAATCTTGACCGGATCATTTTCGGCAAAAAAGCGGGTAGCAGGGGGCCTAGTTACCCTCCAATCTTTTCAGTCACTTAAAAAGGGCATTGAGCTTTAATTTCCATTTGAGTGAGTTCCCTCCCAATTTTTTAGACCTATTGGTTTGATGCGACCATTCCTGGCGGAAAACGCAAAGACAAACTAACAAAAAAACAAAAAAACAAAAAAAACGCAACAAATAATAAAAATGTATTTTTGTACATGGGAGCTTGACATCTCTATAGTTGGGTTCTCTGAAACGCTAAATCTGATGGTGCGATTCCCATTATGATTCCTTTGCTTTTTGAGGGCATTTTCTCGCTTTTCAAAAATCAGGCAAATTATCCCAGGCTCATAGCTTTTGACCAGCAACATTAAACTTAATGAATCTTACATATTTAAAATCAGCTTATAAGGATAATTCTTTTAGCGTATTTATTGTTATCCCGATTCCTTTTAGAGTCTCAGTTACCATTGGGCCAAGTACTTACTTACTTTTATTTTCATTACCATGAACTGTTTTATTTAGTTTGGAACTTTTCAGCGATAAGATTTATAATAGGGAAACAAAACGAAACAGTATAAATGAAACGAAACAGATATGGTCATTCTAAACTAATTTTCGCAACTTTTAAGAAAAATTTTGTTTCTGTATATCTTCTATATATATAAAAATAAGTTGTCTGTGTGTCTGTGGGGGTGCTTCGCGCCCCCCCAAGCCCCCCAGCGAGCGTAAATCGTTACGCGCAATATTAGTTACGCGCCATTGTAGTTATGTCCTTATGTCCCACCTGTGAATATAGATACGTAAAACTTGCGAATATACAACATTCTTCGCTGTCCCATTGTCTGTGCATATGAATAGATTGTCAGGTTTACCGACTCTCGAACATGCAACATATAATTGTGCATGGGAAAACAATCCGTATTCAGATCTATACCTCATGATTCTAATGATTGCCCTTGAGCTTTGTTGATGGTGATTGCTAATCGACCATTCCCTGTGTTGCCGTCGTCATTTATATATCCCCCTGTGCCCTCCGGCGTCCCCGTTGCAGTTGTGTCCCTGTGTCCTGGTCGTCATTTATATTCCCTGTGTGCCGGTCGTCATTTGTGTCCCGGTGTCCCAGTCTGTGATTTCTCTTTGAGTGTCCCGGGCGTCATTTATATTCCTTGTGTCCCGGTGTCCCGGTCGTCATTTGTGTCCCGGTCCTTATATACATTCGTTTTTGAATTGGTCATTTTTTTAGTTTTTAGTTTTTTACCTTTTTTTTAGTTATACCTCATGATTCTAATGATTGCGCTTGAGCTTTGTTGATGGTGATTGCTAATCGAACATTCCCTGTGTCCCCGTCGTCATTTATATATCCCCCTGTGCCCCCTGGCGTCCCCGTTGTAGTTGTGTCCCTGTGTCCCGGTCTTCATTTATATTCCGTGTGTCCCGGTCGTCATTTGTATCCCGGTGTCCCGGTCTGTATATACATTCGTTTTTGAAATGGTATATGATGAAATAAATTTTTGTATTTTTCCCCTTATTTTCTTTTTAGTTTTTTTTGGGTTTTACTTTTTTTTAGTTTTTTTAGTTTTTTTCTTTTTTTCTTTTTAGTTTTTTTTTTACTTTTTTTTTAGCTTTGTTTTTTCCCTTTATTTTCCCTTGTTTTCCTTTTTTTGTTTTTTTTTATTTTTTAGTTTTTTTAGTTTTTTAGCTTTTCTAGTTTTTTTATTAGTTTTTGGTTGTTTTTTCTTTTTAGTTTTTTTTGTAGTTTTTACCTTTTTTTTAGTTTTTTTATTTTTTTTTATTTATGTCCTGGTCCTCATTTATACTCCCTGTGTCCCGGTCGTCATTTGTGTCCCAGTGCTTTGTTGATGGTGATTGCTAATCGAACATTCCTTGTGTCCCGGTCACTTTCTCTTTGAGTGTCCCGGTCGCCATTTATATTCCCTATGTGCCGATGTCCCGGTCGTCATTTTTGTCCCGATATCCCGGTCTGTAATTTCATCAGTCGAAAACATGACGTCAGTCGACACAGAAACATGACGTCACCTGACAGACAGACAAATTATTTTTATATCTATACTAGCTGTTGGGGTGGTGCTTCGCGCCACCCCAACACCTAGTTGGTGGGGCGCTTCGCACCCCCCCAAGCCCCCCCCCCCCCCCGCGCACGTAAGTCGTTACGCGCCATATTAGTTACGCGCCATTGTAGTTGTGTCCCTTTGTCCCACCTGTGAATAGAGATAGATATAAATATATGTTTTAACTACGTCAAACATGCGAATATACAACATTCTTCGCTGTCCCATTGTCTGTGCATATAAATAAATTGTCAGGTTTACTGACTCTTGAACATGCAACATATAATTGTCCATGGGAAAAACAATCCGTATTCAGATCTATACCTCATTATTCTAATGATGTGTCCCTGTGTCCCGGTCGTCATTTATATTCCCTGTGTCCCGGTCGTCATTTGTGTCCCGGTGTCCCAGTTTGTAATTTCTCTTTGAGTGTCCCGGTCGTCATTTATATTCCCTGTGTCCCGGTAGTCATTTTTGTCCCGGTGTCCCGGTCTGTAATTTCTATTCGAACAATCCCTGTGCCCCGGTCGTCATTTATATATCCCGCCTGTGCCCCCGGCGTCCCCGTTGTAGTTGTGTCCCTGTGTCCCGGTCGTCATTTATATTCCCTGTGTCCCGGTCGTGATTTGTGTCCGGGTGTCCCGGTTTGTAATTTCTCTTTGAGGTTCCCGGTCGTCACTTATATTCCCTCTGTCTCGGTCGTCATTTGTGTCCCGGTCTGTAATTTTTCTTTGAGTGTTTTTTCTTTTTAGTTTTTTTTTTAGTTTTTTACCTTTTTTCTTTTTTCAGTTTTCTTTTTCTTCTTTATTTTTCAGCGTCACTATGAAGTACATATCGACGAACATTTGTTTTTTAACTTAAATCTGGTAGGCATTGATGACCTTATCCAAGTCAAAATCCCAAACCCAATCATCATCGCTATCCTTTTCAGTTTTGATATGTTTTGACTCTCGCTGTCCAGGTGGATTTTCATCTAACTGCGCGTTTTTGCATTCTTTAGCCGCAAGCCTGTTTTCTTGCTGTTCTTGTGATTCCCCGGCACGCTTTCTTTTCTTACTTTCTCTATCAGCTGCAAGCCTGTTTTCTTGCTGTTCTTGTCATTCCTTGGAACGCTTTCTTTTCTTACTTTCTCTATCAGCAACAAGTTTTTCGGCATAAACTCTTTGAGCAGCTTCCTCGTCATGAAGTTAGTTGTCGTCATTTTTGCTATGACGGTGACGTCATTAAAGATATTTAAGACATATATGTTCATGTAGAAATCTATTAATGTTTAAGTTTAAAATGACTGATGAACTTACAATGGCAAAAGCCGATGAAGATTCTCAAAGAGTCTATGCCAAAAAACTTGCTGCTGATAGAGAAAGTCAGAAAAGAAAGCGTGCCGAGGAATCAAAAGAACAGCAAGGAAACAGGCTTGAGGCTGATAGAGAAAGAAAGAACAGAAAGCGTGCCGAGGAATCAAAAGAACAGCAAGGAAACAGGCTTGAGGCTGATAGAGAAAGAAAGAACAGAAAGCGTGCTGAGGAACTACCAGAGCAACGCGAAAGCAGACTTGCTGCTAAAAGAGAAAGTGAAAAAAGAAGGCGTGCCGAGGAATCACAAGAACAGTAAGAAATCAGGCTTGCTGCTGATAGAGAAAGTAAGAAAAGAAAGCGTGCCGAGGAATCAGAGCAACCTGAAAGTTATCGCCTGGCATTCAGGTACAGCCCAGTCGATGATTATAGCTTGAGTAGATGTGTTCAAATCAGGACAATGTCTAAAATTTGTCCCTATGAAAGATTTGAGAGGGAAGTCGAAACCCTTTGGCAGCATATTAATATTGCTTGCGGGAGATTTCAAGCAAACATTACCTATAATACCTAGATCAACTCCTTCAGACGAAATGAATGCTTGCCTGAAAAATTCTAATTTATGGGCACACGTAAAAATATTAAAATTAACTACAAATATGCGTGTCCGATTGCAAAACGATGACTCTGGTCAAACATTTTCAGATCAATTGCTGGCAATTGGAAACGGAAAGCTCCCAGTAGACTCAATTTCAGGACGTATACAACTACCTGCTGATTTCTGTAATTTAGTGACGTCCAAAAATGAATTGATTGAAAAAGTATTTCCGAACATTCTAAAAAATTATAAAAATAATAAATGGCTAAGTGAAAGAGCGATTCTCGCACCCAAAAATACAGACGTCCACGAAATCAACAATATTGTTTTGAGCAAGATTCGAGACCAGGCAGTCCTTTACAAGTCAGTCGACACAGTTTCAGAACCAAATGAAATTTCAGATCAATTGCTGGCAATTGGAAACGGAAAGCTCCCAGTAGACTCAATTTCAGGACTTATACAACTACCTGCTGATTTCTGTAATTTAGTGACGTCCAAAAATGAATTGATTGAAAAAGTATTTCCGAATATTCTAAAAAATTATAAAAATAATAAATGGCTAAGTGAAAGAGCGATTCTCGCACCCAAAAATATAGACGTCCACGAAATCAACAATATTGTTTTGACAACGATTCGAGACCAGGCAGTCCTTTACAAGTCAGTCGACACAGTTTTGGAACCAAATGAAGCGGTGAATTATCCATCTGAATTTTTAAATTCCATAGATCTTTCAGGGTTTCTACCACACGTGGTGGAAACCACGGTGTACCGTGGCGTAGCAATAATACTCTTAAGAAATATCAACCCACCAAAGCTTTGCAATGGCACGCGACTTGCCGTAAAAAAAAAAAAACACTGGAAAACCTAATAGAGGCCACAATCTTGACAAGGCCTTTTGAGGGTGAGGCTGTTCTTATTTCTCGCATTTCCATGATTCCAACGGATCTGCCTTTTCAATTTAAAAGATTGCAATTCCCAATTCGATTAGCATTTGCAATCACCATTAACAAAGCTCAAGGTCAATCATTAGAAAAATGTGGTATAGATCTTAATACTGATTGTTTTTCCCATGGACAATTGTATGTTGCATGTTCGAGGCTTGGTAAACCTGACAATCTATTTATATGCAGCGACAATTGGACAGCGAAGAATGTTGTATATTCGCAAGTTTTACGCAGTTAATTTGTATTGTATCTATCTATCTATCTATCTATATAAAAACGAGTTGTGTGTATGCATGTTTGTTTGTTTGTAAAAAGAGCATTTGCATATGACTTCATTATTAGTACATACGGCTTTGTATATGCACAGACAATGGGAAAGCCAAGAATGTTGTATATTCGCGATTTTTACGTAGTTTGAAACTCATATATAAATCTATCTATATTCACAGGTGGGACACAGGGACGCAACTACAATGGCGCGTAACTAATATGGCGCGTAACAACTTACACGTGCGGGGGGGGCTTGGGGGGCGCGAAGCGCCCCACCAACAGCTAGTATATAGATATAAATAAGTTGTATGTCCGTCTGTCGAGTGACGTCACTGTCCGCATATGACGTCTGAATTATTTCATCACATATCAATTCAAAAACGAATGTATTCAAGCTGAAGTAGCTCAGTTATATAACTACCTGTGTTGGCGTAGTGGGTTTCACCTTAGCGTGGTAATACGGGACCCAGAGATCGAACCATGCTGCAGAAATGCACTACAGGGCCGACGCAGGGACCTTAGTAGTCAAGAAGCGTCGTTAATCCGATAGAAATGCAAATACAGTAGCTCAGTTGGTAAAGCGTTATGTTCCAGGTTCTAGGTCTGAGAGGTTCCAGGTTCGAACCTTGGCTTTAGCATTAATACAAAAGAAGAAAAATACTAAAAAAGATAAAAACTACAAAAAAACTAAAAAGACAATACTAAAAAAAAAATTAAAAGCGTTATGTTCCAGGTTCTAGGTCCGAGAGGTTCCAGGTTCGAACCTTGGCTTTAGCATTAATACAAAAGAAGAAAAAAACTAAAAAAGGAAAAAACTAAAAAACATGTAAAAACCACTAAAAAAACTAAAAAAGCTAAAAAACTAAAAAAAACTAAAAAAGGTAAAAAACTAATAATTAAAAAAGAAAAAACTAAAAAACTTAAAAAAGGATAAAAACAGCAAAAAAACTAAAAAGAAAAAAAAACTAAAAACTAATAAAAAAACTAAAAACTGAAAAAGAAAAAAAATTGAAAAAAGGAAGAAAAACTGAAAAATAAAGGAGTAAAAGAAAACTAAAAAAAGGAAAATAAAAAAAAAAATAAAAAAGGTAAAAACTACAAAAAAACTTAAAAGAATAAAGAAAAATAACTAAAAAGCTAAAAATAGGTAAAAACCAAAAAAAAAACTAAAAAGAAAAAAACCAAAAAAAAACAAAATTTATTTCATCATACACCAATTCAAAAACGAATGTATATACAGACCGGGACACAGGGAATAACGACTGGGACACAGGGGCACAACTACAACGGGGACACCGGGAGGCACAGGGGGATATATAAATGAGATGGGGACACAGGGGATGTTTGATTAGCAATCACCATCAACAAAGCTCAAGGGCAATCATTAGAATAATGAGGTATAGATGTGAATACGGATTGTTTTTCCCATGGACAATTATATGTTGCATGTTCAAGGGTCGGTAAACCTGACAATCTATTTATATGTACAGACAATGGGACAGCGAAGAATGTTGTATATTCGCAAGTTTTAAGTAGTTGAAAACATATATATATATATATATATATATATATATATATATATATATATATATATATATATATATATATATATATATATATATATATATATATATATATATAGATAACTTCGAAGACCCCACTGCCTTTCCATGACGAAAGTAAAACAGTTCAAAATAGGGATGATACCTTTTTATTGACAGTGAAATATAAAATTATTTAACTGGATATTTCGAACACATATACAGTGTTCATCATCAGCAGTAAAACTAAAAGACATGAATAAAAATAAACAGAATTTATACCTAATAAACTAATTACATATAGTTTATTGCTCTTATTTTTTTCAATGCAACAGCCGAGGCAAATCTCCTTGACCTTTTCGGTTCCGGTTCATTAGATTTAACTGACGTATTACGTGGACTGAGGTCATAGCTCTTAGGTGAAGTGATATTTACTTTATTTGAAAGAGAGAGACAGAAGGAGAAAAGGGAGACTGTTTTCCTAAATTAGTGATTAATATAGACCAGCACTTGAATGAAGCCTTAACCCTACTCATCCATCCAATCACATAGGTCAAACAGCATAGCCATACACAATCAACCATAAAGAATAATCCATGGACAGGCAGTCATGTCGTCTCAATAAGTATAAGTCGTCATTTACCAAACAATAGAAAAAATAATAAAGACAAATAATTCAAAGGCAACAACCCAACACAAGGGCTCATCAGGAGAATACACTGGCCTATATGGGGTTTCGCCACTTTAAATTCTCTCTCTTTCTATATATATATATATATATATATATATATATATATATATATATATATATATATATATATATATATATATATATATATATATATATTCTATCTATATATATAAAAATAAGTTGTCTGTGTGTGTGTGTGTGTCGAGTGACGTCATGTTTGTGTGTCGACTGACGTCATGTTTGTTGATTGACAAAATTACACACCGGGACATCAGGACACAAATGACGACCGGGACACCGGGACATCTATATATATATAAATAAGTTTTCTGTGTGTCTGTGTGTCGAGTGCCGTCATATTTTGTGTGTCGACTGACGTACTTTTTGTTGATTGACAAAATTACACACCAGGACATCGGGACACAAATGACGACCGGGACACCGGGACATAGGGAACATAAATGACGACCGGGACACTCAAAGAGAAAGCGACCGGGACACAAGGAATGTTCGATTAGCAATCACCATCAACAAAGCACCAGGACACAAATGACGACCGGGACACAGGGAATATAAATGACGACCAGGACACTCAAAGAGAAATTACAGACCGAGACACCGGAACACAAATGACGACCAGGGCAAAATGACGACCGGGACACCGGGACACAGGGAATATAAATGACGACCGCGACACTCAAAGAGAAATTACAGACTGGGACACCGGGACACAAATGACGACTGGGACACAAGGAAACAACAACAACGGGGACGCTGGGGGACATAGGGGGATATATAGATGACGACAGGGACACAGGGAATGTTCTATTAGCAATCACCATCATCAAAGCTCAAGGGCAATCATTAGAATAATGAGGTATAGATCTGAATACAGATTGTTTTTCCCATGGATAATTATATGTTGCAAGTTCTAGAGTCGGTAAACCTGACAATCTATTTATATGCACAGACAATGGGACAGCCAAGAATGTTGTACTTTCGCAAATTTTACATAGTTATGAATATATATATATATATGTATATATATATATATATATATATATATATATATATATATATATATATATATATATATATATATATATATATATATAAATAAGTTGTCTGTCTGTCTGTGGATCAGGTGACGTCATGTTTCTGTGTTGACTGACGTCATGAAATTAGTTGTCGTCATTTTTGCTTTGACAGTGACGTCATTAATGGTATTTAAGACATGCGTTCACGGAAAAATGTTTAATTGTAAAATGACTGAAGAACCTACAATGGCAACAGCCGAGGAAGCTGCTCAACGAGTCTATGCCAAAAAACTTGCTGCTGATAGAGAAAGTAAGAAAAGAGAGCGTGCCAAGGAATCACAAGAACAGCAAGAAAACAGGCTTGCAGCTGATAGAGAAAGTAAGAAAAGAAAGCGTGCCGAGGAATCACAAGAACAGCAAGAAAACAGGCTTGCGGCTAAAGAACGCAAAACCGCGCAGTTAAATGAAAATCCACCTGGAAAGCGAGAGTCAAAACATATCAAAACTGAAAATGATAGCGATGATGATTGGGTTTGGGATTTTGACTTGGATAAGGTCATCAATGCCTACCAGATTTAAGTTAAAAAACAAAGGTTCGGCGATATATACTTCATAGTGACGCTGAAAAATAAAGAAGAAAAAAAAACTGAAAAAATGTAAAAAACTAAAAAAACTAAAAAGAAAAAACACTCAAAGATAAATTACAGACCGGGACACAAATGACGACCGACACAGAGGGAATATAAATGACGACCAGGAACCTCAAATAAAAATTACAGACTGGGACACCCGGACACAAATCACGACCGGGAATATAAATGACGACTGGGACGCAGGGAAACAACTACAACGAGGACGCCGGGGGCACAGGCGGGATATATAATTGACGACTGAGACACAGGGCTTGTTTGAATAGAAATTACAGACCGGGACACAAATGACAACCGGGACATTGGGACACAGGGAATATAAATGACGACCGGGATACTCAAAGAGAAAATACAAACTGGGACACTAGGACACAAATGACGACCGGGACACAGGGAATATAAATGCTATTTATATGCACAGACAATGGGACAGCGAAGAATGTTGTATATTCGCATGTTTTACGTAGTTAAAAATATATATTTATATACATCTCTATTCACAGGTGGGACACAGCTACAATGGCGCGTAACTAATATGGCGCGTACGCCCCACCAACTAGGTGTTGGGTTGGCGCAAAGCGAGATGTGTGTATGCATGTTTGTTTGTTTGTAAAAAGAGCGTTTGTATATGACGTCATTATTAGTACATAAGGCTTTGTATATGCACATACATATAAATATAAAGGCTATTTATATGCACAGACAATGGGACAGCGAAGAATGTTGTATATTCGCATGTTTTACGTAGTTAAAAATATATATTTATATCTATCTCTATTCACAGGTGGGACACAGGGACACAGCTACAATGGTGCGTAACTAATATGGCGCGTAACGACTTACGCGCGCGGGGGGGCTTGGTGGGGTGGCGCCAAGCGCCACCCCAACAGCTAGTATATATATATACAAGCATTCATTTCGTCTGCAGGAGTTAAACTACGTAAAAATTGCGAATATACAACATTCTTGGCTTTCCCATTGTCTGTGCATATACAAAGCCGTATGTACTAATAATGACGTCATATGCAAACGCTCTTTTTACAAACAAACAAACATGCATACTTAACCGCTTCATTTGGTTCCAAAACTGTGTCGATTGACTTGTAAAGGACTGCCTGGTCTCGAATCTTGGTCAAAACAATATTGTTGATTTCGTGGACGTCTATATTTTTGGGTGCGAGAATCGCTCTTTCACTTAGCCATTTATTATTTTTATAATTTCTTAGAATATTCGGAAATACTTTTTCAATCAATTCATTTTTGGACGTCACTAAATAACAGAAATCAGCAGGTAGTTGTATACGTCCTGAAATTGAGTATCGTATCATAAATGTCTTTTTGTTCCGACGTTAACTTGGAAATGTTATTTTGTACATACGACAATAGATCACTCGTACTGTAACTTTGTTCACGATCCAATTCTACACATGTCGAAACAGCAGCGATACGGTTAGATGAAGGCATTCCCAAATCCTGAAGAGGTTTGTTTGCCATACGTACGCACAAATCTTCTATAATAACTAAAGTGTAGTTATAAATTTCTGATGTAAAATCAAAAGTCATATCTGACGTCTCTAACTGTTTTCAATGAAGTATATCTACAGACATTTTTGACTTATATTTTCCCCATAACTCTGAAGGAGCTGATGGAGAGCAAGTTGTTAAAATGATGCCAAACAATGCACGAATTTCACTTGGGGTTGACGTTTCGCACGCGTCATTGATGCAGTTATCCCAGTGTTGGTCATTCTCCAATAAATTCAGAGCTTGGCATGCACTACGGTAAGTGTCATGTATAGTACCGTTTACAGTTCTCAAATACTCAAAGGATGTCAGACCGGGTACATTCACCAAAAGCAGGCGTAGAAAGAAGCATTCATGTTGATTGGGGTGACCGGTGTAGAGTCTTCCTATCGTGGTATCTTTGAAGATGGTAGGTTGGCCGTCGACTGACATACCCTGTTTTCGACGTTCAAATACTTTATTTTTAGTATTCCACGTGTAATACGAAGGCACTTCAATATACAGCAGTTTTTTTGCAAAAGAATCATTTTTGCAAAGCGAAAAAAAGCTGTTAATTTTGTATCCGGTGGATTCAGGGCTCTTTGTTGCACGTTGGTTTCCGAGAAATAAACACGTTGACCATTCTGTAAATGTACCGCTAAGTGAACAACAGCTGGACTACGTTCATGTATCGGAAATGAAAGAATTCGCCAAACAGCTTCATTACTGCTTATGTATCTTCCAGCCTGATATTGTACGATTTCGTCGAAATCTTTGATTTTGGGCTGTAAGCCGAAAACTGCCATGTCACTGCCTTTGTTGACCTATTTACATATGTATTTGATTGCCTTTACGGAGTTACAGTATTCAACGTTTATGTGTGCATTAAATGTTTTTGATAATAATGGGGAATATGGAACAACCCACTGGTTATCTACTTCGATGGTGGTACCGTTGCCATTGTAGGTTCTTCAGTCTTTTTACAATTAGAAATTTCTCTTTCAACGGTCTTCTTACAATTAAAAATTTGTCTTTGAACGATATTCTTAAATACCTGTGTCCTGGTCGTTATTTATATTCCCTGTGTCCTGGTCGTCATTTGTGTCCCGGTATCCCAGTCTGTAATTTCTCTTTGAGTGTCCCGGTCGTTATTTATATTCCCTCTGTCCCGGTCGTCATTTGTGTCCCGGTCTGTAATTTCTCTTTGAGTGTTTTTCTTTTTAGTATTTTTTTAGTTTTTTACATTTTTTCTTTTTTCAGTTTTCTTTTTCTTCTTTATTTTTCAGCTTCACTATGAAATACATATCGCCGAACCTTTGTTTTTTTAACTAGAATCTGGTAGGCATTGATGACCTTATCCAAGTCAAAATCCCAAACCCAATCATCATCGCTATCATTTTAAGTTTTGATATGTTTTGACTCTCGCTGTCCAGGTGGATCTTCATCTAACTGCGCGGTTTTGCGTTCTTTAGCCTCAAGCCTGTTTCCTTGCTGTTCTTTTGATTCCTCGGCACGCTTTCTTTTCTGACTTTCTCTATCAGCAGCAAGTTTTTTGGCATAGACTCTTTGAGCATCTTCATCGGCTTTTGCCATGGTCAGTTCATCAGTCATTGTAAACTTAAACATTAATAGATTTCTACGTGAACATATGTCTTAAATATCTTGAATGACGTCACCGTCAAAGCTAAAATGACGACAACTAATTTCATGACGTCAGCCGACACAGAAACGTGACGTCACCTGATACACAGACAGACAGACAACTTATTTTTATATATATAGATATATATATATATATATATATATATATATATATATATATATATATATATATATATACATATATATATATATATATATATATATATATATATATATATATATATATATATATACTAGCTGTTGGGGTGGCGCTTCGCGCCACCCCAACACCTAGTTGGTGGGGGCGCTTCGCGCCCCCCCCCAAGCCCCCCCGCGCGCGTAAGTCGTTACGCGCCATATTAGTTACGCGCCATTGTAGTTGTGTCCCTATGTCCCACCTGTGAATATAGATAGATATATTATATATATGTTTTTAACTACGTAAAACTTGCGAATATACAACATTCTTTGCTGTCCCATTGTCTGTGCATATAAATAGATTGTCAGGTTTACCGACTCTTGAACATGCAACATATAATGGTCCATGGGAAAACAATCCGTATTCAGATCTATACCTCATGATTCTAATGATTACCCTTGAGCTTTGTTGATGGTGATTGCTAATCGAACATTCCCTGTCCCGGTGTCCCGGTCGTCATTTATATCCCCCTGTGCCCCCCGGCGTCCCCGTTGTAGTTGTGTCCCTGTGTCCCGGTCGTCATTTATATTTTTTACTTATGTCCTGGTCATTATGGCTTATGTATGGTCATTTATGTTCCCTGTGTCCCGGTCGTCATTTGTATCCCGGTGTCCCGGTCTGTATATACATTCGTTTTTTAGTTTTGTTTTTCTCCTTTATTTTTTTCCTTTTTTATTTTTTTTTCTTTTTTAGTTTATTTAGATTTTTAGATTTTTTAGTTTTTTTATTAGTTTTTAGTTTTTTTTTTTTTTTTAGTTTTTTTGTAGTCTTTACCTTCTTTTTAGTTTTTTTAGTTTTTTTTTTTACTTATGTCCTGGTCGTCATTTATACTCCCTGTGTCCCGGTGCTTTGTTGATTGCTAATCGAACATTCCTTTTGTCCCGGTCGCTTTCTCTTTGAGTGTCGTCATACCTGGTTGGTGGGGGCGCTTCGCGCCCCCCCAAGCCCCCCCGCGCGCGTAAGTCGTTACGCGCCATATTAGTTACGCGCCATTGTAGTTGTGTCCCTATGTCCCATTTTATTAGTTTTTAGGTTTTTTTTTCTTTTTAGTTTTTTTGTAGTTTTTACCTTCTTTTTAGTTTTTTTAGTTTTTTTTTTTACTTATGTCCTGGTCGTCATTTATACTCCGTGTCCCAGTGCTTTGTTGATTGCTAATCGAACATTCCTTTTGTCCCGGTCGCTTTCTCTTTGAGTGTCGTCATTTATTTTTTTCTTTTTTAGTTCTTACCTTTTTTAGTTTTTTTTTAGTTTTTTATTGGTTTTTACCTTTTTTTTTATAGCTTTTTTAGTTTTTTTTCGTTTTTTCTTTTTACTTTTTTTTTTAGTTTTTATCTTTTTTATTTTTTTTTTATTTTTATTCTTGATTTTATTAGTTTTCTTTTTCTCTTCTATTTTTCAGTTTTTTCCTTTTTTTTAGTTTTTTTTTTAGTTTTTAGTTTTTTTTAGTTTTTACCTTTTTTTAGTTTTTTTTAGTTTTTTAGTTTTTTAGCCTTTTTATTTTTTTTTATTAGTTTTTAGTTTTTTTGTAGTTTTTGCCTTTTTTTAGTTTTTTCAGTTTTTTTTTAGTTTTTAGTTTTTTACCTTTTTTAGCCTAAAATTTTATTAGTTTTCTTTTTCTCTTCTATTTTTCAGTTTTTTCCTTTTTTTTAGTTTTTTTTTTAGTTTTTAGTTTTTTTTAGTTTTTTGCCTTTTTTTAGTTTTTTTAGTTTTTTAGCCTTTTTATTTTTTTTTTATTAGTTTTTAGTTTTTTTGTAGTTTTTGCCTTTTTTTAGTTTTTTCCATGACGTCACCTGATCCATCCACACATCCACAGACAGACAACTTATTTTTATATATATAGATATATATATATGTATATATATATATATATATATATATATATATATATATATATATATATATATATATATATATATATATATATATATATATATATATATATATATATATATATATACTAGCTGTTGGGGTGGCGCTTCGCGCCACCCCAACACCTAGTTGGTGGGGGCGCTTCGCACCCCCCCCAAGCCCCCCCGCGCGCGTAAGTCGTTACGCGCCATAATAGTTACGCGCCATTGTAGTTGTGTCCCTATGTCCCACCTGTGAATATAGATATCTATATATATATATGGTTTTAACTACGTAAAACTTGCGAATATACAACATTCTTTGCTGTCCCATTGTCTTTGCATATAAATAGATTGTCAGGTTTACCGACTCTTGAACATGCAACATATAATGGTCCATGGGAAAACAATCTGTATTCAGATCTATACCTCATGATTCTAATGATTGCCCTTGAGCTTTGTTGATGGTGATTGCTAATCGACCATTCCCTGTCCCGGTGTCCCGGTCGTCATTTACATCCCCCTGTTTCCCCCGGTGTCCCCGTTGTAGTCGTGTCCCTGTGTCCCGGTCGTCATTTATATTCCCTGTGTCCCGGGTCCCGGTCATCATTTGTATCTCGGTGTCCCGGTCTGTATATACATTCGTTTTTTAGTTTTGTTTTTCTCCTTTATTTTTTTCCTTTTTTTTTTGTATCCCGGTGTACCGGTCTGTATATACATTCGTTTTTTAGTTTTGTTTTTCTCCTTTATTTTTTTCCTTTTTTTTTCTTTTTTAGTTTATTTAGATTTTTAGATTTTTTAGTTTTTTTATTAGTTTTTAGTTTTTTTTCTTTTTAGTTTTTTTGTAGTTTTTACCTTCTTTTTAGTTTTGTTAATTTTTTTTTTTACTTGTGTCCTGGTCGTCATTTATACTCCCTGTGTCCCGGTGCTTTGTTGATTGCTAATCGAACATTCCTTTTGTCCTGGTCGCTTTCTCTTTGAGTGTCGTCATTTATTTTTTTCTTTTTTAGTTCTTTTAGTTTTTACCTTTTTTAGTTTTTTTTTAGTTTTTAGTTTTTTTAGTTTTTTACCTTTTTTTAGTTTTTTTAGTTTTTTAGCTTTTTTATTTTTTTTATTAGTTTTTAGTTTTTTTGTAGTTTTTGCCTTTTTTTTTAGTTTTTTGTCCTGGTCGCTTTCTCTTTGAGTGTCGTCATTTATTAGTTTTTTCCTTTTTTTTTTTAGTTTTTTATTGGTTTTTACCTTTATTTTAGCTTATTTTTCAGTTTTTTCCTTTTTTTTAGTTTTTTTTTATTTTTTATTTTTTTTAGTTTTTTACCTTTTTTTAGTTTTTTTTAGTTTTTTTAGTTTTTTAGCTTTTTTACTTTTTTTATTAGTTTTTAGTTTTTTTTTGTAGTTTTTGCCTTTTTTTAGTTTTTTCAGTTTTTTTTTTAGTTTTTTATTGGTTTTTACCTTTATAGTTTTTTTAGTTTTTTAGCTTTTTTATTTTTTTTATTAGTTTTTAGTTTTTTTTGTAGTTTTTGCCTTTTTTTAGTTTTTTCAGTTTTGACGTCACCTAATCCAGTTTTTTCAGGTGACGTCACCTGACACATCCATCCACACATCCATCCACACATCCACAGACAGACAACTTATTTTTATATATATAGATATATATATATATACTAGCTGTTGGGGTGGCGCTTCGCGCCACCCCAACACCTAGTTGGTGGGGGCGCTTCGCGCCCCCCCCAAGCCCCCCCGCGCGCGTAAGTCGTTACGCGCCATAATAGTTACGCGCCATTGTAGTTGTGTCCCT